>NW_016830366.1:91212-93399 GCF_001698545.2 Rhinopithecus bieti
AGCATTTGAGAAGCTCTAACACCTATTTATGATTTTAAAACTCGGAAAATACAAATAGGAGCGGAACTCTTTAACTTTTGTTTTTGTTTTTGTTTTGTTTTGTTTTGTTTTGTGAGATGGAGTTTTGCACCGTCTCCCAGGCTGGAGAGCAGTGGCGTGATCTTGGCTGATTGCAACCTCCACCTCCTGGGTTCGAGCAATTCTCCCGCCTCAGCCTCCCAAGTAGCTGGGACTACAGGTGTGTGTCACCATGCCCAGCTAATTTTTGTATTCTTTAGTAGAGATGGGAGTTTTGCCATGTTGGTCAGGCTGGTCTCGAACTCCTGACCTCAGGTGATCAGACTGCCTTGGCTTCCCACAGTGTTGAGATTACAGGCGTGAGCCACTGCACCCAGCCAGAACTCTTCAATTTGATAAAGAAAATCTACAAAAGCATTATGCTTAATTGAAGAATGAATAGTGCATAGTCAAGCACTGATGGAACATACATCTTACCACTGCCATTCAACACAGTGCTGGAAGTTCTCTACAGTACAGTAAGGCAATAAAAGAAAATAAAAAGCATAAAGATAAGAATACAAAAGGTAAAACTGTCTCTATTTGCAGGTGACATAATTGTCTACATTGAAAATTTCAGGGAATCTACAAAACTCTCCTACAACTAATAAGTGAGCTCAGTAAAGTTGCAGGATACAATATTAACATAAAAATCAACCGTATTTGTATTTACTAGCAGTGAACATGTAGATACCAACATCAAAAATATAATACCATTTGCAATCACTCAAAAAATGAAGTAGGTGTAAATATAACAAAATATGCACCGTATTTGTATGCAGAAAACTGCATAACACCAATGAAAGATCAGAAAAGATCTAAATAAGTATTTGCAAGTCACCTATCTGTCAGAGGGCTAGTATCTACAATATATAAAGAACTTTCAAAACTCAACAGTAACAAAAGCAAACAATCTAATTAAAATATAGGGGAAAGTCAGTTCACCAAAGAACATATACAACGGCACATGAGCACATAGAAAGATGGTCAATATTGTTAGCCATTAGGGAAACACAAATTAAAACCACAGTACTGTAACACTATACACCTATCAAAATGGCTAAAATTTAAAAAATACTAACACCACCAAAGGCTGATGAAGATGCAGAGAAACTGGTTCACTCATACACTAATGGTGGGAATGTAAAATAGTATAGCTACTCTGGAAAACACTTAAGCTGTTTCTTAAATAACTAAACATGCAACTACCATAGGATCTAGCAATTGCACTCCTGGGCATTTATCTCAGAGAAGTGAAGACTTATGTTCAAATCTGGAAGCAAATGTTTACAGTAGCTTTATTCACAATAGCCAAAAAGCATAAACAACACAGATATCCTTCAACAGGTGAACAGGTGGAGAATCTGTAGTATATTCATGTCATAGTTTGTAAACTCAGCAGTGAAGAGGAACAAACTATTGATACTTGCAACAACCTGAAGGAATCTCTAGAGAATTACGCTGAGTGAAAAAAGCCAATCCCAAAAGGTTACATACTGAATGGTTCCATTTATATAACATTCTTGATATAATAAAATTGTAGACATGTAGAACAGATAAGTGGTTGGCAGTGGTTAAGGAGGGGATGGGTACAGGAGGCAGGTAGATGCGGCTATAATAGGGCCTCATAAGGGATCTTTATGGTGATGAAAATGTTCAGTATCTTCACTGCATCAATGTTAACATCACAATTGTGATACTGTACTGTAGTTTTGCAAGATTTCCATTTGAGAAAACTGAGTGAAGAGTACATAGGATCTTTCTGTGTTTCTTTTTAAAAAATATTATTAAAAATTGTGTTTAGGCTGGGTGCAGTGGCTCATGCCTGCAATCCCAGCACTTTGGGAGGCCGAGGTGGGCCAATCACTTGAGGTCAGGAGTTTAAGACCAGCCTGGAAAACATGGTGAAACCTCGTCTCTGCTAAAAATACAAAAAGTAGCTGGGCGTGGTGGTGTGCGCCTGTAAACCCAGCTACGTGGGAGGCTGAGGCAGGATAATCACTTGAACCCAGGAGGCGGAAGTTGCAGTGAGCCAAGATCATACCCTTACATGCTGGCTTGGGTGACAGAGACAGACTCTATCTCAAAAAAAAAAAAAAAAAAAAAAAAAAAAAAAAAAAAAAAAAAAAA
>NW_016830366.1:96489-101209 GCF_001698545.2 Rhinopithecus bieti
AAACTTCTTAACTCAACATTTAAAAGTATTGCAATTTCAGTATATTCAATGTATGTTGTATTTATAGCACTAAAAGTCTCATAGTTTTAGTGATCATATGAAAACTTAGTAAAGATTTGACCGTTTTTGCAAAAATTAAGAAACTCCACGAAATAAAAACATTTACAACTTTACAACTAGAAGGATACTGTGCAGTAAGTACTACATTACTCTAAACAGATGTGGCTCTTCAAATAAGGGGAAAATATCTCCACACACATTTTCATTAGTATCTGAGTGACAGCTTCTTGAATTGTTCCTTTTAGAATCTTGCTATGGAAACCACAGCTTCTACAACCACAGTCCTTGCAGAATTTGCTCTGGTACCTATTTCCTTAACTCGCTACTCTGCCTAAAACAGATGCCTCAAGAGCATTTATCTTTTGAGGAGAAACAAGCATAAGCCATTACTCCCACCCCATGTTAGCTCTGTTTTGGTATTTTTTGGCCCAAACTATACAAAAAAGCCAAGTGCACTTCAAACTGGGGACTGGGGGTGGGGCGTGCATTGGAAGTTGCAACCTGAAGAACAGCATAAGAATCACACACTGAAGGTCAAGCTTCTCTTCTGTTTGATGTAAAAACAACAAAAAGAAGACAAACAAAACAGAAAACAGTATGCAAATTCTATCCTTTCAAATGGGTTTTTTACTGTCATCTACATTTAAAATGCTTAGTCCATTATGGATTTCTCATTTCCGATGTATTTTAAAGATGATTCAATGGCACATGTTTTACTTACCTAAAAGAGGAAGTAAAACTGGGTAGTTGTAAGGCATCACAAAGAGGTTTACACAAGTTAAAGTCGTACTGGCTTTTAAATAACCAAACGGATATCCAAGTTCATTGTACTTTCCACTGCTAGTAACAAACACCTGAGAAGAACATGAAGTAATGCACAGTGATGACAATAAGGATTTTATGTCAAACCAAACCCACAGTAACATTCCATAGCAGCATCTATTGCACAATTTGATTGTAATTTTAAAATAGCAATAGTGTTTTTAGCCTACGGTTATGTCAAAATATATTATACTAGGCCAGGCTCATGTACTAGAATTACAGGTGGCTCACACTTACAATCCTGGCACTTTGGGAGACTGAGGTGGAAAGACTGCTTGAGGCCAGGAGTTTGAGACCAGCCTGGGCGACAAAGGGAGACCTTATCTCTACAACAAATTTAAAAAATTAGCCAAGTGTGGTGGCACGCGCCTATGGTCCCAGATGCTTGGGAGGCTGAGGCAGGAGGATGGCTTGAGCCCGGGAGCTTGAGGCTGCAGTGAGTCATGACTGTGCCACTACACTCCACCCTGGGTGACAGAGGGAGACCCTGTCTCAAAAAAATCATACTAAATACGAATGTTCAGATTGCAATTCTTCTATAAGTTATATTAAGAAATGAAACTATACTATGCAACAACCATTCAGAGATCACAGGCCACATCAACGGTACCCAAATATTTACTTACTTAGCAAAATGAAAAAAAAAAGCTGAAATACTGCTAAGAGGAAACGAGCCACTAAAACAAATTAACTTCTCAAAAGAACAAGTGGTAACCAATGCAGACTGCCAGGAAAATAGAACATAGTCCCATGCCTGAAGCATGAAATTACAAAAACAAAGCCTACTTAAAGGATTATGTAAACAGTCTTCATTGTACTATTATTAAGTCTTTGTTCTATGCTCTTTGCTGCCTCCTTCCCCTACCCATTTATTCATTTTTCTTTCAATAAATATTTACGGAGTCACATATTATAATAAGCCAGGCACTGGTGCTAATTATTTTGAGGTCAACTTTGAGGTCAATTTTGAGGTCAATTTTGAGAGATACTTTGGGTCAACCTGGAAGGCATTTCTCTTATAAATTATGCTGGTAGTGGCCAAGTGCGGTGGCTCACGCCTGTAATCCTAGCACTTCGGGAGGCTGAGGCAGGTGGATCACCTGAGGTCAGGAGTTCTAGACCAGCCTGGCCAACATGGCAAAACCCCATCTCTACTAAAAATTGCAAAAATTAGCCAGGCGTGGTGGCGCGCTTGTAATCCCAGCTACTCGGGAGGCTGGGCAGGAGAATCACTTGAACCAGGGAGGTGGAGGTTGCAGTGAGCTGAGATTGTGCCACTGCACTCCAGCCTGGGCAACACAGCAGGACTCCATCTCAAAAAAAAAAAAAGTTACGCTGGTAAACATTCAGTGAAGATTAAAACATTGATCTTCATTCCATGTGACTATTTTCTTACTCCTTATTGATTTCCTGATGTGATCCCTGTATCATCAGCCCCCATACAGTTGATATGTTGTGCTGGGGTCCCCTAGCTGCCATGTTTTCTCTGTTCCATTTTCAGTTTTTAGTCCAAACCACCAATATATACTTTTGGAGACCTGGACCTTTACTTTTCCAAAGTCCTTTGGCAGAATTGTTTACAACAAAAGTCAAACCCTGACATTTAACAGAATCCATTTACCTTGCTAGTTCTCGCTACCACCAATATCACCTACCAATTCACTACCTTCTTATAATATTAAGTTATCACTAAGAATAAGTTGTTATAATTTATGTAATATAATTTATGACCCCACAGAACATGAGTTGTACTA
This sequence comes from Rhinopithecus bieti, assembly GCF_001698545.2. Classification (NCBI taxonomy): domain Eukaryota; kingdom Metazoa; phylum Chordata; class Mammalia; order Primates; family Cercopithecidae; genus Rhinopithecus; species Rhinopithecus bieti. The sequence goes on from NW_016830366.1 coordinate 99,126, forward strand.
AAACATGAGTCTACTAGATATTGTGTCATAATTTGAACGATAATAGAAACAGATAACTGCAATAAACCATGCTGGATTTTATTTCCTAAGTGTGTATATTAGAAGAGAGGAAAAATTCATCAAAGAAAGATTAAAAATATCACATGCACAGGCCGGGCGCGGTGGCTCAAGCCTGTAATCCCAGCACTTTGGGAGGCCGAGACGGGCAGATCACGAGGTCAGGAGATCGAGACCATCCCGGATAACACGGTGAAACCTCTCCTCTACTAAAAATACAAAAACTAGCCGGGCGAGGTGGCGGTCTCCTGTATTACCAACTATTCGGGAGATTGAGGNAAAAAAAAACAGAAAAGAAAAGAAAGAAATTGTGATTAAAAACACATAATACTTACCATCTTAACCATTTTCAACTGTACAGTCCAATAGTGTTAACTGTATGCATATTGCTGTGTCGCAGTTCTCTAGAGTTTTTTTCCCCTTAAAAAACTAAACCTCTGTTACGCACTGAAGAACAAGTCCCCATTTCCCCCTCACCCAGCCTCTGTGTCTATGAGTTTGACTACTTTTAATACCTCATATAAGTGGAATCATATAATATTTGTCATTTGGCTTATTTCACTTAGCATAAGTCCACTAGGTTCATCCATATTGTAGCATGTCACAAAATTTCCTTCTTAAGGCTAAATAATATTCCATTGCATGTATATATACCACATGTTCTTTATTCATTTATTCAACAGTGGCATTTTTTTTTTTTTTTTTTTTTTGGCTATTGTAAATAATGCTGCAGTGAATATGGGTGTGCAAATATATCTTCAAGATTCTGGATTCAATTCCTTTGGATATATATTCAGAAATGGGATTGCTGGATCATAGGGTTAATTCTATTTTTAATTTTTTGAGGTACTTCTGTTTTCCATATTGGTTGCACCATTTTACATTCCCAAGAGTGCACAAGAATTCCAATTTCTCCACATCTTTACTAACACTTCTCATTTTCTGTTTTTGTGATAGTGACCACCCTGAGGGGTGTAATGTAATGCCTTACTGTAGTTTTGATTTGCATTTCTGTAATGATTAGTGATGTTGAGCATCTTTTGATATGCTTCTTGACAATTTGTACCTCTTCCTTGGAGAAATATCTATTCAAGTCCTTTGCCCATTTTTTAAGCAGGCTATTTAGGGTTTTGTTTTTGTTTTGCTGTTGAAATGTAAGACCTCCTTATATTTTTTGGAATTAAGCCCTTATAAGATATATGATTCGCAAGTATTTTCTCCTATTCCATAGGTTGCCTTTTCACTCTGTTGATCATGTTCCTTGATGCACAAGCTTTTAAGTTCGATACAGTCCCATGTGTCTAGTTTTATTTTTGTAGCCTGTGCTTTTGAGGTCATCTCTTTTTATATTATTTCTTACAAATGCATGTGAATCTACAATTATCTCAAAATAAAAAGCGTGTAAGTGGTATGCAGTATCTGTTCTTCTGTGTCTGGCTTATTTCACTCAGCATAATATTTTCTAGCATAGTACCTACAGTTAACAATACAGATTGTGTACTTGAAAGATCAGTAAGAGGGTAGATCTTATCAGGGCAGGAGGAAACTTCTGGAGGTGACTGATAGGTTTATGGCATAGATTGAGGTGATGGTTTAATGAGTATATACTTATCTCCAAACTCATCAAGTTGTATACATCAAGTATGTACAGCTTTTTGTATGTCAATAGATCAAGTAGATCAAAAAAGTGTGCTTAAAAATAGAAAAATAATACCATTAACAGTGTAAGTGAAGATTACACAGTCTAATCTCTTCACTTTATAGTTGTGGAAACTGAAGTCATAAAGACATATTTAAGAAAAGGGATAAATAAATCTGCAAAATACAGATACTTTTTTACTGGCAGTCTTATTAATCTGAAAGATATAACCTATATTATATGTTAATGATAATCAGCTCTTAGAGAACATCCCTCTTAGGTTGGACTAAGAAATAAAGTAGATAGGTTATATAAAATAATCATACTAATACATTTATAATGATTCACTCTTAAACTTCTTAACTCAACATTTAAAAGTATTGCAATT
>NW_016830366.1:104253-116669 GCF_001698545.2 Rhinopithecus bieti
AAAAAAAAAAAAAAAATCACATGCACAAGGCAATCAAGGGTCAGCTCTATGATTCCCATGAAAGGAAAAGCACTGTATTTTGTTTCTTTCTCTCTTTCTCTTTCCTACCTTCCTTGGCCCCTTGAGTTTTTCCAAATTCCTCATCAGCCACAGATTCATAGATTTTTAGGGTTCCAAAGGATCTTTAGAGCTAGTTCAGACAAAATAAGTGCCTAGTGCAAGGCCACATAGTTGGTGACAGAGCTAGGGTTAGGCTCTGGTCTCCTTTGTGGTTTTGCCATATTTCCTGGCTACTGGTTCATTTTACTCTTTTTCACTACCGCTAATTCATCACATTAAGAATACTGTAAAACAAAGTAACATGAAGTACAGGAAAGAGGCAAATGACATATTTAAGGGGTTGTGCAGGAGCAAGGACAGTATTTCTTAAGTTTCTTGGAAGAAGGTTTCCAAGAAATGTGCTATATAGAAAAGAGGGGTTATTTTAGGGAAAAGCTATAATTTGTAATTTTATTTGCTTTCATTGTAAAAATGTTTTTCAACCCATAAATTCAAAGGTCATATCTTTATTTTAAATTAGCAATCTATTATCCATATCTCTACATTTCTAGCACTTTTGGGGTAAACTTTAAGTATATAGCTCAATGAATGCTCACAAAGTGAAAGCACATGTGTAAACAGCACACGAGTCAAAAAACAGAACATGGCCAGGCACAATGGTTGATGCCATCATCCCAGCACTCTGGGAAGCCGAGGTGGGAGGATTGTTTGAGCCCAGGAGTTTGAGACCAGCCTGGGCGACACAGTGAGACTCTGTCTCTATTTTTAAAAAAATTTTAAAATTAGCCAGGAATTGCGGTGTATGCCTGTAGTCCTAGCTCCTTTGCGGGGGGCTGAGGTGGGAGGATCACTTTGTTTGAGCCAAGGAGGTCGAGACTACAGTGAGCCACAATTGTGTTACTGCACTCCACCCTGGGCAACAGGCTGGACGCTTCTCAAAACAAAACAAAAAACAAAAAAGAAAAGAATGAAAGAAAGAAACAGAACAAAACCAGACATCTCCTTGTGTCGTCTTCTATCCACTACCTTGTATCCCCCCAAGAGAAACCACTATCCCGACTTCTAACAGAGTAAGTTAGTTTTACCTCTCTCTGAAAGTATATAACATAGAATCACACAATACGTAATCTTTTATGTCTGGCTTCTCTGCTCAGTATTATGTTTGTGAGATTATTCTGTTTCTTGTGCTTTTATATTCTTGCTTTAAGCCTGCTCCTTTTTTTTCTAACTAGTTGTAGCATCTTGAGAGAATTTAAGTAGCTTACAGACAACTTGTAGCAATAATCTCACATTTTAAGATAAAACAGATGGCAGTCTGAAAGTGTTCCTTGCATAAATAGAGCCTAACAGTTACTGATTGCTATAGAGTCCTATATATTAATAGAAGTAGAACATATATCTTTACAGTTTAGAAATAGAACATACATCTTTACAGTGTAGGGCTTTTTTGTTGTATCCACATAAAAAGGCTGTGACTGCCATCTCTGAATTTTTACAAATTAAATTCCATAGGTGACTCTATTAACCAATTAGCAAATCCTTCTAGCTTAAGTGTAACACTTGGAAGAGCCAGTGTATGATATCTCTATGCATTTGTCTCATCCAAGTTGCAAAATCCACACTACACACATTAGTGTGGTTTGTACTACAGGACGAAGACTTTTATTATATTACACTGATACAGAAATTAGTTTCAAGGCTTATGGTTCTCTGGCTAAACTATCCTGTACTCCCAATCTGTCAAGTTCAAAGTAAGGGCTACACACCTTGTTTCAGCTGCAGATGCCATACCTGAAGTGAATTACATTCTTTAGATTAGGGATTCTTAAGCTGGGGTCCATGGGTAGACTTCAAGGGGTCCCCCAAATCCTCAAATATATATGTTTCATCAGACTTTATTGCTTTAAATGGCAATGTACAGTAGACTAATGATTCATATTAGTCTGAAATTATTTGCCTGGCCCTGTTGCTTATTTGACAGCATTCATGAGAAACATTATTAACAGAGACAGTCCAATTATTTTGAGATTAACCTTTGAAGCTTCTTAAAACAATTCCCAGATCCTAGAGTGGTTACAGACATTCGGCTAATAGGTAAGGATAAGTACCTGCCAGCAGGTATGGGGAGACTTTCGTTCCAAGATATACTGGGTTAAGGGCGAAGGTTCAAGTTCATATTTGTCAAAAGGAAGTTTGTCTATTACCATTGGCTCACAATCTATACAGGAGAACCTCACAACAGGATGAGATGTTCGTGGAGGCTAAAACAATTTTTTAAAAAAAGCAGAAAAAATGGTTAGGTCTCAAAACAAGCTTATATTTCTGACAATTCTGCAAGTCCTTTTATATTTTGTTACATTATCACTGAGATACAGACTACCATTTTGAGAAAGAAGATTACTAGATCTCTAGGAACCACCAGTGGCTTCCATGGGAGGGCTCAGATTCTTTACTATCTACTTGACATTAGAAAGAGGAAAGGTAAATTACAACACTCATAACTAAAATTTCAATGAATTGAAAAAAACTGTTTTGAATATGTTTAAGAAGTTATTATGAGTCGTAGGATGAATGTTGAATTTCAGATCTATTTTATGACCTCCAAGAATTCCCTGCCTTTCATTCCTTTGTACCATGAGGTTACAGATAGTCCAGATACACTGGGAATGAAGAAATCCATGCAACTTTCTAATAATGTAATGAGAGGGCTAAAGCCATGAACAAGCAAGATGAAAAATAGTAGAGGGATGGAAAGGGCAAGATAGAGACTGATAAAGAGCCAGTCACAATGCCAGGGCCCAGATGGATTTTTGCAGCATTGCTAACACCAACGTGTTTGCCTTGAATAGCTGGAGCTGGGGATGCTTTGCGCTGGGCTTCGAAGGCCTGTGTACCTGGGGTACTGGAGCAGATTAATGGAGAAGCCATTTAAGTAACAGGTTTAGCTTGTGTGATTGGAGAGCACCAGAGAAATAAAGGCGAACAGCAAGGGCAACATGGAGAGAGAGGGACACAGGACAAGTCCCAGAGACAAAGCAAGAAGTGGGTCAGCCTATTCTTGTTGAGAAATCTGTAAGGCTAATATGAATATGATAAAATATCTCTGCTTCCTTTATAAAAAGAAAAACATATTCATTTGCCTTTATAATTTACAATTTTAAGTTGTTTGGGGTTGAGAAAATAGCTCTTAAATGAACTTTTAAAGATGGAGGAATGGTAACATGAGTTATGTGTGAATTACTTGTAATGTCTTTTATTCTATTTTGTTTTTTCCCGACTTAGTTTTAATTAACCTCGTGAAAGGTTACTAACTCCTTAGATTTGAACAGGCAAAAATGTAATAAAGACAAAAGTGATGACTTGTTGCTAGCAAAAATGAAGTAAATTTGCCATAAAGCCTATACTCTGGAGTTTGGAAGGGCTGACGTTTCACAGGCGTAACACCTTGAAGCCCTGAGGAGAGGAGTGGGACATTTACCCTCACCCACAGCAGGGGCCGAAAGGATTCTTCAGTCTTACATTCAGGTCTTTCATGGCCACTTCTGAAAAAAGCGCAGAAGCCTAAAAGCAGTAATCCAGGAGAAAATGCAATTCACTGTCAGAAATTTCTAAAACTGAGACAGAATATAGATTAACTGAACCAGGAAGATGTTAAATAGAAGTAGTGATTTGTTTGTGTCCCCTCCTGAGCCCACACTAGGGAGATTACTCAGGCCTTCTTACAATTTGGGGAAGGGGAAAGAAGAGAAAAGAGAGAGTGGGTTTCACACCATCTCCCTTATTACTAGACACTGCCCTCCCTCCAAAAGAAAAGCCAATTGATTTGGCACTAGGAGCAACTATAATAGCAAAGCCTCTCCTACCAAATGCAGTGACCAAAAAGACAAGTTCTTGCCTAGAGATTATTTTTTAAATATTGTTTAATTACCCATCATTGAAAGGTATATTGCTACAAAAGTCCATTGATTACAAAAAGATGACAAGTAGGAAGAAGTAGAATTTTGAATATGCTTTTAATATGTTCCCAGAACCTATCCAAGGTGCAAACTATGTTCAGACTTCCTGAGGCTGTGCATGAAAACCAAGGCCAGTACATTTTAGACATTGTGTTTGCCACACAAATCAAGTCAGCTGCTCTGAAATGAAAACCAAGTAACAGATTATCACAGCATCAAAAACAGCAATGTTTTAACATCCAAAAAGGGCAGCTCAAGTGGTAAAGGCAACTGAAGAATGACAAGTATCAGAAAATAAAGGAAGTCCTCCTTTGATTTTAGGCACAAAGCTAGACTTCCAGTAAGAGGTAGAAGGCAAAGGAGAGAAGACTTACTTGCCTGTGGCATGGCCTCAAAGCTATTTTAAAAGGTTCACTGTAATTAGAAAATTGAAAATCCAGAATGATGTTTACCTTTTTGTTTTATGACACTTACTAGTGAAGGTAAATTCTGATCTGGCCAAAAAGATTCTGGAATTGGCCAATGTCCAACAGGAACACCAGTTTTAGAGTTAGGTCGTACATAAATGAGTTTATGACAACTATGCCATGGCTGAGCAGCAAATGAATTGCTTGGCCTAGATGAATCCGTAAGTCCATCTAATAAGTAAACAAGACAAGACGCAAACTGAAGAGGTGATTTCTTTTACAGCTGCTGATCTTCTTGTACACAAATTTCCAGCTGAAAGCAAAGTCAAAATAAACAAGAACAATGGATCATGAAAATGAAGAAAAAAAAAAAAAGGAAAGTAACTCTATCTAGGGTTCTAAAATGTTTCCTAGCAAACGTCTTTTCATCTAATCTATCTCTTTACGGCCAGGTCTACACCCGCCCCACCAGTTGCCTAACCTAGTAAGAGAATAGTGCAGGTAATGCAGAAAACTAGGTAAGAACTGGTTTAAATTTTCTTAAATTTTCTGACTGGACATCATAATTAAAAATGCAAATCAAAAACTACAGTATTTTTCAGCAATCAATTACTAAAATTAGGCAAATGAAATTGTTCACTCCCTGGTATAAGTGTTACCACATTCTGGAATTGACAAAAATAGAATCATAATTCCATTTATATATTCTTCATTTCCAAATACATGGAAAAAAAGTGTCAAACAATTAGACCGAATGACCACAAAGGCAAAATAAAACTAGCCAAATTCACTTAAAGATATAAGAAATGCAGACAATGTGTATATAGTTGAGGGGAGCACAAAGCAAACACATCAAGTTTATCATGGGCTAATTCACTATGGTTTCTCCAACCACCATCAAAATTCCATGGACAATAGGTGTTGCATAATGCTGAATAATGTATCCTGAATGCATTTTAATAATTTAAACTAGCATATTTCATTTCCTTCCTCCTTCTCCCCCCACCCCAAATCAGGGCAAGGTAGAGTTATATGACCTTTCAATGATAATATTTGTAAAAGATATGTTTTAATGATTTGAGTCTCATTTTTCTTAAATTACCAGTCATTTGAATAACTTATTTAAGCATTACTTTAAACAAGTAATTTCTTTAGACTAGGAGATTTAATGGGTCCACTGTGCACTAGGGAAAAAGACATGTAATGGCTTTGGAGGACCCCCCTTAGGTTGAGCTCACAATTCTGACAATGTATATTTTTCTGAGGAAAGGGTTCTTAACTTTCATCAGAACCTGAAAGGTTAATAACTCTGGACAAAGGAGAACTGGAGCTAGAAAAAAAATCTGAGCCATTTACATGACACCAGATCCCACTAGGATTTCAATATGTAAGTTCCCAGTTTATGCTAAGATAGTGAGCATGAAATTTTGGATTGCTAGCAGTATAACATGCCCTTCCTACACAGTTAATTTAAAACAGGCTGTGGAGCCTCAGTCTTTTATGGCAGATGTTCTTAACTTGGAGGTCCAAAAAATCCCTGAGATTATATACAAAATTGTGGATGTGTTACTTATGTCTGTATTTATAGGAAAAGCGGTCTATATTTTTTCCAACAGCTTCTCAAAAGGATGAGGAACTAAAGAGCAAAACAACAACAATAACAACAACAACAAAAGATCAGGAGCCACAGGATCCACTGCTTCAGACAGAAATGTATAGCTTTCTGCCCTTATGCATTTGACTCCTTTGTTCTTGGTCAAGGCAATTAAAACATATAAATCAGGCTAGACAAGCACTGTGGTAATAATAATGGAAAATACACACACACACACACACACACACACACACACACACACGGACTTCCTAGGAGCTCTGTTCGTGCAATGCATTACCATGGAAGTGTTGCAATGCATTACCATGGTGCTTGTTTAGTTCCCTGATCCCTTTGAAATCCATCTGCATTCAAGTGATCACAAACATCCATTCACAAACTATCTGGAGATTCACTACAATTTAACTTTCCCTATGCAAAAGTCACCCTACTTTCATCAATTCTTGGATGTCAAACTTTCTGTGAAATCTCATTTGGAGAAAAGGTTGCTCAACCCTTAACTTCAAAGTGAAAAAGTGACCGGGAAAATACTAGTGTAGGATCTTAGAGAAGATGAGCAGTTCCTGGATAAACATTCATAATTTCTTGCTGAGGTGCAGAAACTAACACATATTTCATAAAGATGGCTTAGCATATTTGGCACTCACAAAACAAAAACCAGATTATTATTTAAGTACATACCATAGCGAATCTCCAGACATTTTGTGAATAGAGAAGTGAATGAGTCAGTGCAATCCAAAGACTGGGACCAGAGAATATAAAATGCACCAGGAAAAGGAAACACATTCTTAGGAACATCCAACATGAAATTAAAGTTGTTAGAATTTGGCTACCTGACACATACACATAGGCAGTGAATGTATGGTAGTTGTTTGGATGGATGTTTGTAACCACTCAAATGCATGTGGACAGTGAAGACTGTGTCTATAATAATTTATTTAATGTCTTCTCATTCTCCTATATAACACTTTAGGGTTAAAAAAGTTTATCTACTATACCTTCTCCAATAGGAAGTGGATCTGGTCCTGTTTTTTCAAAATTAATAACTACACCACTCTGAACTTTTTGAACTAGAGATTCTAAACATTGATTCAACATTCTTTGTGTTCTCACACAGTAGGAGCGACCTATCCCAGAAGGAAAAATAAACAGCACAAGTTTGATCAAATAAAATATAATTTCATAATATAAGCATTTTAAAATCCTAAAATAGGGCTTGAAATAATCATAACTACATTGGCAGCAAGTATCATACCAATGATGACTTTAAGCAACAGAGTTAAAAGGCTTTGAAGGAAAACAAGTAAAGATTGGATATGGCATTTAATGAAAAACATACTCTATGCTCTGAATTTTTCCTTCGGAAACGGTAAACATTGCCAATACCTCCTGTGACTTCACACATCTGTGTGATGGCAGATTCATCAGTTGGTACGCTCCCTAGTTGCTCTGGTTCGGTAGAAGCCACTCCAGGCAAACGCAACACCAGGGCAAATAACCTTTGATCCCAACGAAAAGGTTCTTTGGTTAGTTCACTTCCAGGCAGAGGGGAATTCAAAGGAAGATGGAGCTGATAAGGCAAAAATGTGAAAAGGTTCATCATAACAACCCATATAAAATGAAGAAAGAATTAAAGGGTTGACTTTTTCTTTCATGTAACTCAATAAAATTAAGCAATCTTTCAAGGATTACCAAGATGGGTGATTTGACCAAATTTATTCTTAACTGGAAATGCCTCCCACAGAAATAGCTACATGTTCCCTGCCATTTAAACAAAATTAAAAAAAAAAAATCTCACCTCTTCTTGAACACCAGCAGTACTTGTTAACTTGTTTCCATCTGTGATGGTAATTAAAATAGATGGTTCTAAAAAAAATGGATTTCTCCCCTAAAATACATTTAAAAGCATTAGAGCCATGTAAAGTAATAGAAGTGTATTTAAACTTTTACATTTGCCTTGCCAATGATCTCTCAAGAATATGATAAAATTAGTCTGGATAAATAAGGAAGAAATGATCAGGGAACGAAATAGGTGGGAATCAAAATAACAACCGTTGAAGAGGTAACATTCAGTATAAACTGAGAAATTCTTATAATTCAGGAACTCCCCAAACCATTAACATTTAAATACCTCTCTCACTGTGCTTTCCAAGTAATCATAAAATAATATTACAAGATTATACTGGCATTATCATCCACCCTCATGAATCATTCACTTGAGTCAAAATCCTGGCACAGATAGGACACTAGTGACTTACGTGCTGCAACTTGGAGAATGACTCTGGTTACTGTGAGCACAGACTTTAGAGGAGGAAAGGACAATGGGAGCAACAGCAAATGCTACTCTGCCTTCTTATCCTAGAGCTTTTTCATCAAATTGGGAGGGGCAGAGGAGTTAAGGACACCGAAAGTTTCTTTCCAATTGTCTTGTTCCGATATTTCTCAGCCGTTTATTCACATCATTCTCAAACATCTGATTATCTCATAGTAGACAATGTTAGCTATTCTATTATCAAGCCATATACAAGAACCAAAAGAAGAGGGATTTTTTTAAAGTATATATTTAAAAGGTAATATGAATCTCATTTTTGGAGGTTATGAAAAGTAGCAGAAAACTCAGTAACCATGCCCAATTTTAAATTCTTACCCCAAGCCACCAAAATAAATTAGCTGTACTCACTCAAATTTTTTTTTACCTGTCCATAATTGTCTATTCCAGATATTAATCTATTGAGATTTAACAAATCAAATGAGGATCTTAGAGCCTGACCAAGAGTAGTCAGTCCAGAAGCCTGAAGATTTTTTAGTTCGCTCATGAATGTTGCATGATTTTCCTTCCAACCAGCCTGCAAACCAAACATTTACAAAGAATTTCTCAATTACACAATGAACAATATATAAAGTACAAACATAAACAGCAAGTATCAAAACTCTAAGAAATTAACCACTCCTTAACCTAATTCTATTCCACATCTTCACTGATCAGGTAGAACTAAAGCAAGCAGTTTCGGAAAGACCTGCTAGCTCTAATGATCAACTGCAAAGAACTGAAGTCAAAAATACTTCGTCCATTATGGCTGAAGGACTGTGGCTCAAGAGGTCCAGTTTTCTGTTCAGGCTCAACCAAACCTGCCAACACACCTGTTACCTTAGCTTGACATTGATGGTAAGCATGGAGTAAGGGGCAGAGGAAGGAGTAGTTATTTTTTAAATGCATTGTCCTTGGTAGAGACAAACAATTAGCTATATTGACTGTCTGAGCTACATTAATTCTTCTAACCAAGATTCTTCCACCCAAGCAATATTTTCACTTTTAAGCAAGAGTAAAGAGGGAATAATAGGAATAGAGCCACACTTATTTGGATATAACCCTTCTGGCATCTTCAAGCATTCAGAAAGCCCAAGATCTAGAATAAGAGGAGAAAGAAAAAGAAACAAAAAGTTTTGGCAAAGAAGCAGCGTCCCCTAGCCACGCCCAGCAGCTATGAACAGCAGCAAACAACCAAAGATCCAAGGTCAACAGCCAACATGCTGTGATTGATTGCTCTGTAGAATAGAAGGAAGGAAAGGATCGTGCTGACTGGTCTGAGATGGGTATAAAAACAAAGCAGCAAAAAATGCTGAGAAGAGAAGCTAAAAGAAGAAGGTGGCAGCTAACAGGAAGTCACAGAGGAATGGGCCAGCAAGAAAGAGAGAAGACAGCACAGCTTGGCAACAGAGTGGAACAGCCACTTGAGCCTCGGAGAGCCTGAGAGCAGCAGTGTGATATGCTAAATGCTGAAGTTATGCCAACCAGGCCAGTACAGCGGGAGGTGGAAAACAAGAGCAAATGGTACTGAGATATACCAAACCATTTGAATTTCACATTTAGCTGAAGGCATATAGTCCATTATCCATGCAACTACATCAAACACTCTTTTCTGGTTTCATGGTCTTCCAGAGCAATTTGGATTAGTAGAATGACTGAGAAGTAAGAAAGGGGTCAGGTTATTGGCTATGAACCCTGTTATGAAATACCTGTGTGACCTTGAGCAAACCAGTCGGCTTATTAGGACCTAAGTTGAAAAGGAGGATGATCTGATAAGCAGGGACACTGTCTAAGGCTGAGAATACCACCTCGCAGAGTCATTCACATCGTAATCTGTGAGAGTGGCGCCCCCTAGGGTTAAACAGAACACAACCTGCATAACCCTACAACGTGAGGGTGATCTTGGTTAAGATTCACTCCAGGTCCAATAGCTGGCGATTCTTGTGAAATTAAAGATGTGCTAAGCTTGTTGTCTTTTATTTTAATATTCCTAACATATCCTATAGGTCAAAGCATTTAAAGGTTAAAACTTTCCAGGTGCTCTTTTGGCCAATTTGTATATATATGACTTTTAGCACTGGGAATATAGGGAATGAGAATAACTCTTTATGGCCCAAGGAAAATCTTATTGGACTAGATAGTGAAAAGGAAGCATTATGGTTTAAAGTGTCTTTTCAAATACCTGGAACTATCAGTAGTTGATTATAAATCATACAGAATTAGGAAATTAGATTTCTTCTTTGGGGTAGAAGAGAAAGGTGTACATTTGGGTGGAGGAGAGGATCAATTCTTTCTTGTATTTATTCAACAATTTTTTTACTGACAAACTATGCTATACTTGGCAGAATGCTACATGCTGGGGATATAGAGAGGAATGAGCTCTTGAGGGATTCCTGCCACAAAGGAATAAGAGATGCTTTTATGGAGACTGAAAGAACAAGTGACCAGAGAGTGAGGGAAAGCTTCTCACTGAAAATGGGACATTTGAGAAAGCCTGATGGGATGAAGTGAAGATCATGAGACTCACTGATGTGAGGGGTGGAGGGGACTGTGCAAGAGAAGAGAACAGATAAAAGGATAGGACTTACTTGAGAACCACCAGTAATCTGATTATCATTGCTCTGGGCACATGGTAGGAGGCAAGGCTGATTAAGATAATTTGGGTTCTGACTATAAAGTGCTTTGTACACCATGCTCAGCAGATTGGATTTTATCTGCTGGCCCTGGGAAGAACTCAAGGTTTTAAATCTGGGGAGTGGTATGATCAGATCTGTATTTCACTAAGATCTCTGCTGGTAGTTGGAGAATAAATTGTGGGGTGGAAGGGAGGCTGAAGCTTGAGGCAGGGAAACTGGTTTGGAGACTGCTGAAAGAGCTTATGAGAAAAGTGATGAAAGCCTGAGTTAGGGCAGTGGGGATGGAGAGGATGTTGCAGATTAAAGAAGTATTTCAGAGGAGGAGTCCTAAGGATTTAGTAGCTAATTAGAGGGACAGGTGAGAGAGAAAGGGTCATGCATTATGTTGAAGTTTCTGGCTTTCGCAAACTTGTAATGGTGGGCGGGGGTCCTTTACCCTGAAGCCATTATATAAAATTGATTCTTGTTTTTGGAGTTAATTCGTTTAGCAATCTTATTTCCACACTGGAAACAACGGTTATATATCAAATTTGAACTCTGAAGGGCCATGTGGTAGTTCAAGGTATAATTTTTAAAAACTAGTGGACTGTTTGGTTTGGTAAAGGGCTAGGATAAGATTTGGGTACCACTTCATGACTCATCATGATTTAAAATAATGTGTCCTGATTGTTAGTGGTGTTATTCATCAATCTGTCTTCAAATTTTCCTTTAGAATATGGAATGAAAGCATTTTACAAATATTAAGTTTCCTTCCTTCCCTCCTTCCTTCCTTCCCCTCCCTCCCTTCTCTCCTTCTCTCCCTCCCTCTCTCTCTCTCTCTCTTTTTCTTTCCTTTTTTTTTGAGATGGAGTCTCACTCTGTAGCCCAAGCTGGGGTGCAGTGGCACGATCTTGGCTCACTGCAACCTCCACCTCCCAGGCTCAAGCGATTCTTGCATCTCAGCCTCCTGAGTAGCTGGTACTACAGGCGTATGCCACCATGCCTGGCTAACTTTTTGTATTTTAGTATATTCGGGGTTTCACCATGTTGCCCAGGGTAGTCTTGAACTCCTGAGCTCAGGTGATCCACTTGCCTTGGCCTCCTATAGTGCTGTGATTACAGGAGTGAGCCACTGTGCCCGACCCAAATATTAATAGTTTCTGTACCTAAATCTCTGACATTGTTTTTAGGTTAATTCCTATTCTTTGCAATGAACTGGATGATATGGGAAATTTTTAATGCCACTCCTACCTCAGTACTACAAAATATGTAGGCTACATTTACTACCAAGAGCAATTAACTCTTTGGTAGGGGTCCAGCTCCCTATATCAAGAGAAGAACCAAATGTCCCTACGTCCATTGCTCAACATGCTGAAGAAAAAAAGGCCCACAGATTTACTTAAGTATTTAGAGAATCTTATTAATGTGATAAATTTCTTCCAAAAGATAATTATAAAG
>NW_016830366.1:116889-128104 GCF_001698545.2 Rhinopithecus bieti
CTTCCAAAAGATAATTATAAAGAGATAGTGAGTATACATTTATACTCTCCGTTCATTGCTTAATTTTTTTTCACAAATGAATTCAGGACAGCTAATTTGCCTCCTTAATATGGTTTTTTCTTTTAAATTACTTTACTCCAAAGATATTGTATTCTTATATTAGTAAAAACCTTCACTCCTGATAATAACTTCTATACATTCTTACAGAACTTTACTGCTTACAAAGCACTTTCACACTTCACATTGGCTTAGGACAACCCTATAAAATAGGCATGGCATTAACATCCCTATTTTAACAGACAAGGAAGAAGTGAAACATAGTTATGTCTTGTTTATGTGGTGGCAAGTCACATTCTACAGCTGCACTATCTGATACAGTAGCTTTTAGCTACATGTGGTTATTTAACACTTGATGTGTGGTTAGTTTGGATTGAGATGTGATGTAAGTATAGAATGCATTTGGCATTTTGAGGATGCAGAACAAGAAATGCCAAAATCTCATTATTTTTGTACTGATTACATGTTGAAATGATAATGTCCTAGATATTTTGGTTACATAAAATATTTTAGTAAAATTAATTTTACCTGTTTTACTCTTTAATGTGGCTACTAGAATTTTTTAAATTATGTGTATGACTGGCATTATATTTCTATTGGACACTGATGTTCCTAAAAGACCTGAAGTTGAGGTATGAGAGCCTGGCCTTAAAAGCAGCAGACAGTAGACACACTACAGAATCCAAGGCAGGGGTAAACAGAAAATCAGTCTGATAGTTACATACAGGACAGCCTGGAGGAAGGTGAAGCTGTAGTCAGAAGAAGCTAGGAGGTTTGAGGCCAGGCGCGATGGCTCACACCTGTAATCCCAACGCTTTGGGAGGCCGAGGCTGGCAGATTGCTTAAGCTCAGGAATTCGAGACCAGCCTGGGCAACATGACAAGGCCCTGTCTCTACCAAAAATACACACACAAAAACATAGCCGGGTATGGTGGTGCGCACCTGTGGTCCCAGCTACTCAGAAAGCTGAGGCAGGAGGATCACTTGATCCCAGGAGGTGGAGGCTGCAGTGTGCCATGATCATGCCACTGCACTCCAGCCTGGGTGACAGAACCAGGGCCTGTCTCAAAAAAAAAAAAAAAGGACAGGGAGGATGAGGGGGGCAGGAGGAGGAGGAGGAGGAAGAGGAGGAAGAGGAGAAGGAGCAGCAGCTAAGAGGCGTGAATAGTAAGTCACACCTGGGGAATCAAGACCTGAATTAGTATGGAAACACAGATGAAAGAGTTAAATGAGAAACATGTGAAACAAATAGGACAGGACTTGGTGATAGAGCATGGGGCCAAAGGACAGACAGTAAAAGATGATTACAAGAGGCCTAAAGAATGGAGGTTTAGGACAAAGGAGTAACTTGGGATGGGTAAAATCCTAAGCTAAGGGTTTATTATCTTCACAGGTCAAATTTTAAAAGTCTCTCTGAGGTAAAATAATCATGATGATGACTAAGGATAGCTAATATTTATCAGTGCTTATATGTTAGGAACTAACTTATACTAAGCATAGCATGTAATATACATCCTTCTTACATGAACCTCACAGCCACCCTCTGGGTAGGTGCTGTTATTATCTCCACTTTATACATGAGCATACTGAGGCTTGGGAAAGCGAAGCAACTTGTCCAGGCCAAACAACTAGGAAATGGCACAGCCAAGATTTGAATCCAGATAACCTAACTTCAGAGCCCACCAATTTAAACCACTCTTCCACACATTATGGATATCGGCATACCTCGTTTTATTGTGCTTTGCTTTATTGCACCTCACAGATATTGCATTTTTTACAAATTGAATGTTTGTGGCAGCCCTGTATTATCAGTGCCATTTTTCCAACAGCATGTGCTCACTTTGTGTTTCTCTGTTACATTTTGGTAATTTTTGCAATATTTCTAACTTTTTCACTATTATTATATCTTTTATGGTGATCTATGATCAGTGAGCTTTGATGTTACTATTGTAATTATTTTGGGGCACCATGAACCATACCCATATAAGATGGCAGTGAACTTAATCGATAAATGTTGTATGTGTCCTAACTGCTCCACTGACCAGCTCTTCCCTATCTCTTTCCCTCTCCTCAGGCCTCCCTATTCCTTGAGACACAACAATATTGAAATCAGGCCAATTAGTAACCCTACAATGGACTCTTAAGTGTTTGGGTGAAAGGAACAGTTGCACTTCTCTCACTTTAAATCGAAAGCTAGAAATGATTAAACTTAGTGAGGAAGGCATGTCGAAAGCTGAGATAGGTAGGCCTCTTGCACCAAACAGCCATGTTGTTAATACAAAGGAAGCTCTTGAAGAAAATTTAAAATGCTACTTCAGGAAACACAGGAATAAGAAGAAAAATAGCCACATTGCTGATATGGAGAAAGTTTTAGTGGTCTGCAGAGAAGATCAAACCAGCTACAACATTCCCTTAAACCAAAGCCTAATCCAGAGCAAGGCTCTAACTCTTCCTAGAGTTGACAGAATGAATCTTCAACTCTATGAAGGCTGAGAGAGGTAAGAAAGCTGCAGAAGAAAACTTTGAAGCTAGAAGAAGCAGCCACTTCCATGTCATAAAAGTGCAAGGTGAAGCAGCAGGTGTTGATATAGAAGCTATAGCAAGTTATCCAGAAGATCTAGCTAAGATCACTGATGAGAGTGGCTACACTGAAGAACAGATTTTCAATGTAGATGAAACAGACTTCTACAGGAAGAAGACACAATCTAGGACTGCCATAACTTGAAAGGAGAAGTCAATGCCTGACTTCAAAGCCTCAAAGGACAGACTGACTTTTTGTTAGGGGCTAATGCAGCTGGCAACTTTAAGCTGAAGCCAACATTCATTTGCCATCCTGAAAATCCAAGGGCCCTTAAGAATTATGCTACATCTACTTTGCCTGTGCTTTAGCAATGGAACAACAAAACCTGGATGACAGCATATCTGTTTACAGCATGGTTTACTGAATATTTTAAGCCCACTCTTGAGACCTAATGCTCAGAAAAAAAGATTCCTTTCAAAATACTGTTGATCATTGTCAATGCACCCGGCCACCCAAGAGCCCTGATGTAGATGTACAAGGAAATCAATGTTATTGTCATGCCTGCTAACACAACATCCATTCTGCAGCCCATGGATGAAGGAGTCATTTTGACTTTCAAGTCTTATTATTTAAAAAATACATTTTGTAAGGCTATTAAGAAGTACATTTTGTAGGGCTACAGCTGCCATAGATAGTGATCCCTGTGATGCATCTGGGCGAAGTTGAAAACCTTCTGGGAAGGATTCAACATTCTAGATGACATTAAGAACATTCGTGATTCGTGGGAGGAGGTCAAAAGATCAACATTAGCAGGAGTTTGGAAGAAGGTGATTCCAACCTTCATGGATGACTTTAAGGAGTTCAAAAGTCCAGTTGAGGAAGTAACTGCATAAGTGGTAGAAAGAGCATGAGAACTAGATTTAGAAGTGAAGCCTAAGGATGTGACTGAATTGCTTCAATCTCATAATAAAACTTTAATGATTGAGTTGTTTCCTATGAATAAGCAAAGAAAGTGGTTTCCTGAGATGGAATCTACTCATGGTGAAGATGTTGTGAACATTGTTGAAATGACAACAAAGGATTTACAATATTATATAAACTGAGTTTATACATCAGTGGCAGAGTTTGAGAGGACAGACTCCAATAAAAGTAAATAGAAAGAAGTTCTACTGTGGATAAAATGTTATCAAAAAGCACTGCATGCTTCAGAGAAAACTTTCCTGAAAGGAAGCGTCCACCAATGCGGCAAAATTTGTAGTTGTCTTATTTTAAGAAATTGCCACAGCCACCCCATCCTTCAGCAACAACTACCCTGATCACTCAGCAGCCATCAACATCGAGGCAAGAGTCTCCACCAGCAAAAAGATTATGACTGGCTGAAGGCTCAGGTGATCATTAACAATTTTTTTAGCAATAAAGTATTTTCAATTAAGGTGTATACATTGTTTTTTAGACATAATGCTATTGCACACTTAATAGACTACAGTATCGTGTAAACTGGGAAAGCAAAAAACTCTTGTGACTCACTTCATTGTGGTGGTCTGGGAATTGAACCTGCACTATCTTCATGGTAAGCCTATATTCACTTCACAGATATGTCATGTTAGATTAGTTTAGACGTTTAATAAAATTTTCAAATTTCACTTTAAGCCTACTTTCCCTGACATCTAAGTACAGAACAATTAGGTATGGGGAACAGTGAATTAAGAATTAGAAGGGCCTGGTCTATTCCTAGCTGTCTCAAACTCGCTTGGCAAGTGGTCCAGAGTAAGTCACTTAATCCCACTGGGGCTGTTTCCTCACCCAAGGAATGAAAGGGCTGAAAAACCAACTCTAAGGTCCCTTGCAGTTTTTATATCCTATAATTCTATACCTTCCTTTAATATAAATCAGACTTATATATCTTATAATTCTACACCCTGTAACAATCCTTTATGTAAATCTGACTTACAGAAAGAGAACACCTCCTGTCTCAGTAAATATGTTAATTCAGGTTGGGTTTAAGTTTCCATAGTCAACTAAAAATGTCTTTTCATACCAACAGAAAAACATGGGCCTTTCTGTCACTGACAGAAAGTGACCTGGGTTCTTGTCCCAGCTTGATCTGACTAGCCACTAGCTATTTATTCTCCACTGACATCACCACAGGAAGGAGAGAATTTGCACTTTTCTCCTCAGAAGGGCAAAGCCTAAAAGCAATATTTTCTTTTCTATTACCCTCTGCACCCACATTTCCACCTTCTCATCTGACTAGTTGGTTTGCAAACAGGAAACTGGCATGCTCTCTGCAGGCCTGTTGCTGAAGCTCTTTTGAATATTCTGGTATGTTCTCTGACATGTGGTGCTTAAGGGGTAGGTTCCACCCCTACAACAGACCCATAGGGTAGGTCTGTCAATATGTGAACTACTTGGAAGCTTTTCATGAATACACATGTAGGCTATATCCTTTCCTCCAGCTTTGACCAGGAATAAAGCTGTAATCTGGAACTCTGGTTGGCTTCTGGGTCTTATTTCTCAATAGATTTCAAGTGGAGGAGGGAAATGAAGGAGTGTTATTTAGCGGCTCCCCTAAACTTCGGTATCCCTCAGTATCTATCCTAATACTTGTCCTTCCTGAACTTCATCCCATTTTAGCCAGGCCACTTCTCTGATTCATTGATTTTCATTGATTTTTATTTTTTTTTAAATAGAGAAGCCTTTTCCTCCATTGAAATCTTGCCAGGAACTAAGAACAAGTAAAAGAGATAAAAGCAGATCAACTGTCCTTGAAGGGGATGTGGGAGTGGTGTCAGAGGCCTTTCTGAAAACTCCTGTTCTATCTCTAAAGGTCACTTGTAATCCTTTTCCAAAATGTTAGCAACCTTACTAACATTTGGAAAATGGTATAATGTTATAACACAGTATAATGTACAAGTTCAATAAACATGCTGTTAATTTCCCCAGCTAAGGTAACTGATAAAAATATTTAGGGCAGCTGTACCTAAATTTCCACAAGAAAAGAAACCCTTACAAACGGTATGTGAATTGACTATTTATAAATCAAAAAAATAGTTGAATGATTAATATTCTCTAGGATGGTAGCTATTTAAAGGGACTGGCAGTGAATCTTTCCAAACAGTAAAAAGAATCTTTGTACATTATGAATTTTCACAAGCCAGGCTCCTTCACACAGCAGTGACAGAACTTCTTGCTGGGAGGCTCCACTTGTTGTGTCCCCCTGACTTGGTGCTGAGCCACTGCACTGACTTGTTTTAGGCACATACATCCCACAGCCTATCTGGACATTCCCCTGAGCAGCGCAGTCCAGTCCAAATCTTCCTAGCTTGTTAGCAAGCCCTTCACAATGAATGAATGAAAACCTTGTTGACATCCAGAAAGCCAATGCATGTTGCTTTCCTCTCCTTGACAAGACTTTTTATCTTTTATTAAAGGAAATTAAATCAGCCTGGTAATATCTGCCATTTGTAAGCCCATGTTAGAGGTCTATCCTGGACATTGGGCTCTTCTAGGTGGTTATACAAACTAAATGATTAACAGATTTGAGTATTTTCCCAGATGTCACAAGTTAAAGCCAAAGAGTCTAAATTTAGCAGGGCCATCATTTCTCTTGTTGAAAGATAAACTATTTTCCTTTTCCATCTGCTCTCCATAAGTTTGGGGAAAACTTGCTCTGAAACAACCCAGAAAATTTGCATAAATCAATTCCAACAGTATTTTTCAACCAACTTACTTTCTTCTTCAATTTAGCATTCTGTCATCTTTGTCATCACAAACTGTTCCTGCATTGGTAAACTCACCAGTGAGATGGAATGACATGAAAATAAGAAGCCCTGCTTTTCCAATCATCTCTGTCTCCCTAGGAGACAAATGACTTTTCTCTTGGTCTTTGCCCTGAATATTTGGGCAAGTTAAAACTTCTCAACTTCAAGAATCTTCTTCTCACAATTACAATGGACTTCAATTTGGATAACAAAGACAAGGTTTACTTGCTGTCTTAGGTAACAGAACACTGTGATAGCTTAATCACTTTAAACTGTTTAAAATATCTTTGTAAAATGATTTTTACAGCTAGCACACCTATAAAGGAGGTTGTTACAATTATGAAGTACACACTAAGAATACACTATATCATTACAAGAATAGAACTGTCTTCCTTCTTGTACCTCCCCTAAAAGCTTCCTTCTTGCTTATATTTTCTGACCCTGACACAACTTTTTCCCTGATACTCTAGCAAGTTGGCTGGATTTCACTTTTTTGTGCTTTACTCGCTTGACTCAAGGTACTAATATACTTCAACGCTCAAAGGAGGTATTTTACTGTTGTGTGTTTTAAATGTATAGTGTAGCTTTAAAATTACTTTTTAAAGAATATCCAAGGCTGGGTGCAATGGCTCATGCCTGTAATCCCAACACACTTTGGGAGGCTGAGGAGAGAGGATCACTTGAGCCCACGAGTTCAAGATCAGCCTGGACAACATAGCAAGACCCCTCTCTCTACAAAAAATTAACATACAAATTAGCCAACCATAGTGGCATGTGTTTGTAGTCTCGAGTGGTAATCGCTTGAACCCAGGAGTTTGAGGCTACAGTGAACTATGATAACACCACTACACCCCAGCCTGGGTGTCAGAGCAAGACCTTATCTTTAAAAAAAAAAAAAAGAAAAAAAAAAAGAATAACCAGTTCTCTTGGATTCAGTTTTATAAAAGTTACTTCCCCAAGGGCTTTTCTTAGTGTCCTGAACTTGCCAAAATGTGTAAAGTTCATTTTATTTGATTAAATCGGTTCTCTCCCTGAGAATTCTGAATGCTATCATTCTGTGTTTTGATCTACCAATTTTCCTCCACACACTTCAGCAGATACTACCAACCAAGACTACATATATGAAATCTAGCTTACTTGTGTATTCTACTTTTTAACAAAGATATTAAGAAATTTACCTCCCCCAGTATATTGCAGAAATGTATTTAACAGTCTGTGGCCTGCTGCACTGATCTTCAGCAGACAGTTAAAGACTCAGGTGATCATATATTTTAATGAAACTGGGCAAAGAAATGATTCACAGTTTGGTTCCACTGACACATAGTTCACCATTTTGTGTTACTGACCTCTTTAAAGTAATACTTAGTATGAAGTTTTTTAAGCATACAAACATATCATAAGGATCTAGAAAATTTAGCAAATATGTTTTGTAAGTTTTCAATTTCTACCCCCAGGAATTACGGATAAAATCAGTGAAAGCAGGCACACTTCTCAAAGTTTACTGGAAAATCATGATAATATCAAAAGAAATCTGACCTTCACCAGTGGACAGTAACATGTAGAAACTAATAATTTTAGAAGCTTTTCTCCTCCCTCCAAAAGTCAACTGCACTGCCACTGAAGCAGAAACATCTTAGAACTTACTAAACTTGGTCATATGTAAATGTGAAAAGTTTCCTTTCCCAGTCTCAGACCACTTCGACTGCAGCTATCAACTAATACCTATTATCAGGGGAAAAAAAACTACTATTGCGCATATCACACGTTCAGTTGGTTACATTTTGGTTCATTTTATGGACAGATACACAAAATAATAAAAACGTTTGGCCTTGGAAAAAACATACATGGACAGGAGTGAGACTGAGCCACCTAAGCATTGCAGAAAGTGTTGAACATATGAGATAGCAGAATGGCCATTTATTACTTTCTGAAGATTACACAGTACCTCTTTCCCCAGGACTAATTCTTTTAGGAAAAATTCTTCCATGAGAACACATGGACACATGGGAGGAACCACACACACTGGGTGGGGCCTGTGAAAGGGGGTTGGGGAAGGAAAAGCATCAGGAAGAATAGCTAATGGATGCTGGGCTTAACACCTAGGTAATGGGATGATCTATGCAGCAAACCACCATGGCACATGTTAAAAAACCTGCATATCTTGCACATGTACCCTAGAACTTAAAAGTTGATGAAAATAAATAATTTCAAAAAATTGTTATGAGCTACTTTTTACATGGTAAAAGTAACATGCATTCATTGCTAAAAATCCCAACAAAATACAAAGTTAGTTAGTCTGTCTGTTTTCCAAACCCTCACTCTCACTCTTCCAAAGTATTGATAGGACTCTGTCATGAACATTATTAAATTGTTTACAGCAAACAGAATTGACATCAATAAGATGGAGTGGCATTTACCAATTTAACCACTAAGTGTGTGATATAGCACATTAAACACATCCAGGACCTCTTTTCTAAAATTTAAAGTTTGTTGTTGTTGTTGTTGTTTGTTTGTTTGTTTTTTTGAGACAGGATCTCGCTTTGTGGCACAGGCTGGAGTGCACTGGTGTGAACATAGCTAACTGCAGTCTTGTAATCCTGGGCTCAAGTGATCTTCCCACCTCAGCCTCCTGAGTAGCTAGGGCTGCAGGCATGTGCCACTATACCAGACTACTTTTCTTTTTTTAAATTATTTTTTGTAGAGACAGGGTCTTGCCATGTTTCCTAGGCTGTCTCAAACTCCTGGGCTCAAGTGGTCCTCCCACCTCAGCCTTCCAAAGTGCTGCGATTACAGGTGTGAGCCACTATGTCCGGCCTAAAGTAATTTTTAAGTCACCCTGAATTCCAAGCCTCAATTATTCCACTTCCTGCCTTTCAGTTACACAACTCTCTCCTGTACTTTTTCGGAAGGAGCCCTGGAAATAATCTAGTCTAATCCCTTCATTTAATAGATAAGGAAACTGACACCATAAAAGGTTAAGTGACTTGCCTGGGGTCATGTGTATAATTAGTAACAGACTCAGGCTAAGAACATGGATCTCTTGCCTTCCAGTCCAGCACTCTTGACAGAGCTACTGAAGTGAAAATGACACAGTTTGCCATACTACATGACAGTAGATGGTATGATCTACTAGACAGGATGTACTATGTCCACTTTTTAAAATCTGATTTTATAAAAGTACCTAGCTATAGCCTAAATCTCCCTCTAACACACAACTCAA
Organism: Rhinopithecus bieti; assembly: GCF_001698545.2. NCBI lineage: Eukaryota > Metazoa > Chordata > Mammalia > Primates > Cercopithecidae > Rhinopithecus > Rhinopithecus bieti. Next base: position 126,449 of record NW_016830366.1, read on the forward strand.
AGGCATCACTATGAAATGGAGTTTACAAACCTACATAAGCTATTAAGAAAAGTGCAGAGCTTTGCTCTGCTTATCGTCAACATCCTCCTTCAAGAAATAAAACAGGAGGGGGTCTCCACTTTCCAATGTCATGGCTATATTAAAGGCTAGATATTCTCCCTGGAATCCTGTTGTCCCCTGTCTAGTTATGTGGGCTGTCTTTGGCAGAGGGACTGGCCCTTCTAATTAAACAGCAGTGCCTCCGGGCAACTTCAGGTCAATTTAAATTAAAACATCTTGGTCTAGAGTTCAGGCTAATCAAACCCTAACGGTCATACTCCAGCTCCCACCCTTCTTCCTTCTGCAACTTCTCATCATTATAATAGCATTTTAAAGCATGTTCTGTCATGTCCTCACCCTCAAGTCACACCCTTAATGGAATGCTTTCAGTTTACTTCCTCTCCTCCCCCAGGCCTTCAGCTCTCCTGGCTCTATATCTCTTCTTCCTTTGACTAACTGATGCTCTAAGGGCTGGCATCAAGAATGGGGAGATACACTCAGAGAGTAGAAGAGACAGTGCAGGGCTTCTGTGGGAAATGATGGAAAATAAGTTTTTAACAGATACTAGAGAGCTCAGAATGGCATGCTGGGGAATTTAGACTTGACCCCATAGGCATGGGGAGACTGAAGGCTGGTGGGGAGGGTGATATGATAAAACCAACTTTTTTCGAAAGTTAGCAGTTGATGTAAGTGAAGACAGGAATTTTGGAGGCACTTGGGAGTCCAGTTAGAAGGTTGGTACAGTGGTCAAAGCATAAAAACATGAGAACCTCGATTAAAGTGATGGCAACAGAAATTGAGTCGAAGGAAGACACGTAAAAGAAATTTCAAAGGGATGGCAGATGGAAGGCAAAACAAACAAACAAACAAACCAAACAAAGATGAATAATGACAGAGGTCTGACTGTGAGCTGATAGCAGGACAGACAGTCACGGGAGATGTGTGGAGATGTAATGCAGTCAGTTGAGATGCCTGAGTAAGAGCTGAAGATGGTGAAGCATCAGTGTGTGTCAGAATATTTGGAACCACAAATGAAGCAGGATACACTCCCCAAGGGAAAGACTTTGGAAGACAGAGAAATAATTATCAGAGAAAGAAGTGGAGAAACAGAATATAGGAAGTAATAAGTTGTGGAAGGGAGAAGTAGTTAGTTTCAAATGTAGTCAAGGACAAAGAGGATGAATATTAGTAATTTTGCCCAAGTAGCTTGACAATAAATCTTAGGATCTTAATAAATCATATTTACTTTTCTTAACAGTACTGTTTTTCAGTTGCACCAACAAAAATGTTTCAAGACTTTTTGTTCAATTGCATTTAAATCCTGTGTTTGGCTCCTGGTACTAAGTTCACTGAACTATTTGAGCTACAGGGCAGGATATAGATAATGAAAGAGCAACTGACATTAATGAGTAGTATAACCAGGGGGAAATGGTTTAAGATACAGAATTCTACTTTTTCTATAAACATCTGGCACACCACCCAAAAGTCTTCATGCAATGTTTTCTGGTTAAGACCCCACTGACTGACATCTCTATTTCTTCTCTAAAATCCCTCTTCTACCCCAGGCCATCTAACTAGACAGGAGGGAAAAAAACCAACCATCTGACTATGACAGGG
>NW_016830366.1:130771-138302 GCF_001698545.2 Rhinopithecus bieti
CTATGCAAAGGCATGATGGTTTTCCAAACCTTTTTAAAAACCATGTCTACCTCCTCCAGAGGCTGTGGATTAGAAAAAACAAATGGCTACTGTGGAGTACACTGAATATCTTTCTTTTCCTCATAAAAAAAGCATTTATCAGGAGATTGGTAAAGTGAAGAAGGCATATCAGTTTCTAGTGGCTATTATGAATAGATAGCCAAGGACTACCCTGCTGCTTTTACAAAACTACCACTATTCCTATAGGGCCTACTCAGCCTAGGCCACCAGTTCACATCCTCCAGTCCTCAACTATCTCATACTCCATCAACTGAGAGTCTCAACAACTCTGTATCTGTCATCAGTAGGGGCATAACTGTGGGACATCAAAGGCAAAAATGTTTTTTTTTTTTTTTTTTTTTTTTGAGACGGAGTCTTGCTCTGTCGCCCAGGCTGGAGTGCAGTGGCCAGATCTCAGCTCACTGCAAGCTCCGCCTCCCGGGTTCCCGCCATTCTCCTGCCTCAGCCTCCCGAGTAGCTGGGACTACAGGCACCCGCCAGGTCGCCCGGCTAGTTTTTTGTATTTTCAGTAGAGTGGGGTTTCACCATGTTAGCCAGGATGGTCTTGATCTCCTGACCTCATGATGTGCCCGTCTCGGCCTCCCAAAGTGCTGGGATTACAGGCTTGAGCCACCGCGCCCGGCCAAAAATGTTTTACAAACAAATGTACCACAATACTCACCCAGCAAGTCAGAGAAATATTAAAAATAATAACACTAGCAGTAATAATTTTCATTCACTGAGTGCCTGCTACAATACCAAGCACTATTACATTAAAAGCAGCTATAAATAACAGCATGACAATTATGTTTAAAAAATGATGGCTCTAGGACATGCATCATACTGAGAAAATACCAGTGAGAAGTTATCAAAAGGAATGTTGTGTCAAAATTCATAGGAAAAGTGAAGAGGTTAATCACTGAATAGACTGGAATAGAGACAGACCTGGGTTACTACTGGCTATGTTACTTAACCTCTCTGGGCCCTGGTTCCCTCATCTATAAAATGAGGATAATAATAGTACCCAGTAATACCAGTACACAGGCTGACTAGGAAGAGAAACTAAATAAACATTTTACATTCATTGGCACATTGCCCTGTACCTAAGCATTACTCAATAAATGTCAGCTGCTATTATTTGAAAGCTATTTTGTGACTGTTCATTATTATAAGGAAGCAAATATAAGTCAAATCATATCTGAAATACAGGGATATGCTATACAAGCTAGATAACACCTTCGACCATAAGATGGGATTTAGTAGGATCGAAAATTAGGGATATAAAGTGGTCCTACCTCTTATAGATGCTATTCATCAGCATATCTACACATCCACCCAGCCTCAGAATTAGACATTGGTGCTTCTTCCTTAAATGGGAGCCATTATAGTTACCAAAAAATAACAACCACTCCTGTAACCTCCACTAGGAGGATTAAGTTTTGAAAAAGGTAAAGACTGTCAGAAGTAAGAATCCTAGGAGCCCTCCAGTCATGTGGCCTCTCCCTCATTTTAACGCTACTGATGACTTGCCATGATGTAAGACAAGGGCTCCGCTGGGGAACATCAATAAAGTTTTCAAAAACAGTAGTGATACAAATTCCCCTTTGTTAAGTTTTACACTATGCCAAACTAGAGTATTTATTCTTTATCCTCTAAACTTTATCCTCTAAGCTTCCTAAAGAATGCTGCTCCTGAGAATTATTGGGCAAAGTAGCTATGTAAATCTAACAAGGGACATGTTACATATTTCCAATAACACTGAAAGCATGAAACATTCAGTACTACTGGTGAGCACATATTATAAATGGAATTCTGAATTACTGCAGTTACATTCATTCACATACATATTCCATTATACTTAGCCCAGGAAAAGACTTCTAACCCAACCAGTTGGATCACCAACTGCATCCAAAAGACTAAGCAACCAAACTGGCTTTCAATACAAATAAGAATGGGATGCTTTCATATTTTGCCCCATGGGCAAGGGTTATCAAGCCATCAACTCTGAACTATATGATAACCTTTCATGCACAAATGAGTCTTTTATCACGGGGTGGGGGGAGGTGTTCATTTTAAACGGAACTTCCAGAGAAAGGATCCTCCTTCAGAAACAATTTCTAGGATATGAACATCATAAAATATCTTAAGAAAGAATATAGACGAATACTGCTGTCTAATAGAAATATAGTGCAAGCCACATATGGAATTTCAAATTTTCAACTCGCCACATTAAAACAGTAAAAAGAAACAAGTTAGATTAATAATGTACTTAACTCAATATATCCAAAATATTATATTTTACACTGTCTGTTGCAGCACCGACTGACAGACTAGCTACCTTTCAAGTGCTCAATAACCATACGTGGCTAAGTGGATGCTGTGCTGAACCTGTAAATGTAGCCAATCTATGAATAGGAGTAACTGGCATATGTGAAGAGCCACGCCTACCTCCACTGCCACCTCAGCCCCACACCCTCTCTGCTGGAACCTTTACAGTGTTCCCACCCCTCAAGGAACCACAGTCCACACCCAGTTGTGAGGAAGAAGAGAGAAGGAATATGTTTTCCACAAATCAAGTTGGAAACTTAAACCCATTTCCCATTAGAAACAATGATAAACACAATAGGTCTATGGCTAAATGACATTAAGAGTTAAAAAGGCTTTCCTGGGAGGAAGGTCTGGGAAGGTAATCACCACTTCCAACATTGTATCCAGGAGATAATGTGTTCCAAGTTCCCAATACACAGTTACAAAGGGACTGCCTGGGTCTCTCATCTACACTCTTTTGGTAAAAGGCAACTGGGAGGAGGCCATGTTTACAGAGTTTTTCATTTAAGGACTTAAATGAAACATGTAGTTTCCTTTCTTCACTGCCCTTCTCACTCCCATAAGGAGGGTCCTTCAATCCTATCCTTCTCTAGAAAACACATTTCTTCCTGAGATGTGGAACCACTGCCATATTTTTTCACTCTGTGAAACTGAGAATCCTGTGTTCTAAATTATAATTATCTTCCCAAAGCAAAGGCAAACTGAAAAGAAAAAAATATCTGCCCTTTCCTTACCTGTGCCCTGCCCTTCACCATCTCCCTACCCCCACCCCAATCCCAACCATAAGGCCAAAAGCTCTCAAGCAACAAGCACTAATACAAAACTAGGCAATTTCAACTACAACTTCTGGGTCTCCCTAGCCTTTTATTCTCCCCTCCTTTAGCTCACTTAAAAGGTAATTATAACCAAACAAGCATACAGACAACAAGTTTTGTCCTATTTCTCTTCAGTTCTACCTAAGAGCTCTGCATCCCAGAAGAAATGTACATACTCTAGCTTGTAAGTTTCAAAGCCTTTCTGTGGTCCAGTCTTAACTAGTTATAGTCTTGAGACACATCAGATTCTCCGACTCCTGTGCATCCTCCTCCCTCATCTCCAATTGTCTGGTTAAGAGTCCACTGCTCTTGACATTTCCCATATCCTAAGCAACCTTCTCTAGTCAGCTTTTTCCAGTGACTATCCTCAAGACCTTTAATGACTAGGACCATGTCTTTTACTATTCTGGTCCCTCCTTAGGCCAGATCTTTCTGATTTCACCTTAGGCCCCTATAACAGAGCCTGGTGCAGAGGAGATGCTCGAGAAGTATATGGTAAATGAATGCCTAGACTGCCGTAGTGTTGATCCACTGTTAGACTTGTCTTTTGGAAACACCATTTTGATCATATCACTACAATGGTGATAAAAGTCAGAACAGTAATTACATGCAGGGGAGAGATGGATTGCAGAAAGATGCAAGAGGCATTTTCCTGGTTGATGGAAATGTTATATATCTTGGCCTGGGATGGTGGTTACATGAATGTATAAATATGAAAATGCATCAAGTCATCAGGATTCATGTATTTTCTGCATATAAATTATACTTCGATAAAAAAGGAAAAAAGGGGTACAATTATCTTGTAAAAAATACAATAAGATTCTACCATATTATAAACTTGAACCTATATGAAAATGCTAGCTGTAATAAACACTAAATATATCAAATTGTTAATAGTGATTACTCTATGGGGAAGAGTTCCAAGAATGAGGTAAGCTTTGACATGAGAGAAATGAGTAGCTTTGACACTTACATAGTGCTTGAAACCTTTTTTCCATTTGTTGAGTACATATTAAAATCTACATACCCCCTTAGGTACTAGGGATACAAATACCTAGAAGTTCAAATATTTGCCCTTCAAGAGCTCACATTAGGGAAGTCAACGTGAACACTAATAGTCCCCGTATAACATGCTAAATGCTGTATAGTTAAGGTGTGGACAACACATTAAAGGAACACAGAGGAAATTGTTACACTGCTTGGAGTAGGGAAAAGGCAGATGGACAAAATGACTTTCGAGAACATAGAATAAAGAACTGAGGTATGTCAGGCCAACCAATGTGTCCCAGGCAGAGGGAATAACATTTACAATGGTACAGAAGCAACTGGCATAGTGTGTTTGGAGAGGACCTAATTTTTCATTGTGAGTGAAGCCTGAGGTCCATGAGAAGAGAAGAGAGGGCAGAGACATGGTAAAATAGGGCCAAATCATGAAGGGCCATGGAGGCCAGGCCAAGAAATTTACTATTATTGGGAAATGTAATGGAGTGCCACTGAAGGATTTTTTTTTTCATAGGGGAATGACTTTATTTAAAGAATGATCAATCTGAGGGCAATGAGGGGAAGGAATCAGTGGAAAGCAAGACTGGAAGTAGGGAGAACAATTGAGTGACTGCTTGCAAGTGAGAAATGATGAAGGTTGAAACGAGGAGCAAATAAGAATGAATGGATACCAGAGAGGTTGGGGATCCAGAACAGACAGGCCTCCACAATTTTGTCAGGCATATTCCCTAGTCATCTTCCAGCTGGTCCCTAGTCTGAAGATTGTATTGCCCAGAGGTCTCATCTTCTACTATTGACTCTCCCCTTTTCTTATTTCAAAATAATTATTGCTGCATGCCACAAATGGCCAGTAAAAGAAGGTAGATAAGAAAGCAAGATCATGGGAGAGGCAATTCATTGTAAAAGTCAATGCACTGCCTGTGTGGCATTTTGAGTTTTAAAAGCATCTTTCATTGTCTAAGATTGCTCTCACAGGCCATGTTGCTACTATTTCACTGACAAGCTCTTCCATAGCTTCTTAACCACAATCAAAGGCTCCTGTAAAAGTCACTCCTTTTGCAAATAAGGTCTATAAAATATATTCATGGGCATATGAAAAGTTATGTCTTAGCTAAAATTCTTAAAATGCCTGTGACACATATCATTTTAAAAGCTTAGATTACTTCCTAAATCTGTAAGCCAAAATTTTGCTATTTTCTGATACATGTTGTCAAAGGCATGCAGACACCAGTAAGCAAAGCTAGCTACAGGATGTGAAAAGGCAACGCTCAGGGAAAATTTTACTTTTCAAATGTATGTTTTCAAATTACAGACTTAGAATATTTCTTTGAAACATTATCATTTCCCATATAAAAATCTTCTGGCCAGTATTTTATACATATGTTTCAACTATTTCTAGAAAAGTAACTCCATTTTATGTTTTAAAAAAAATGTCCTTCAACGAAAAAGAAATAATTTTAAGAAAGTAGCTTCCAACATAAAACTATTTTGAATACCTTTGTTAGTATATACCCTACTCTAATAGCTTACTTTCTTTCGAAGTAATAGTAGTGACAAGCCTACCTCTTCTATTCACTGAATAAAAGGAAATTATTATTCATAGCAAAACAAAACATACAAGACAGCAGAACCTCAGCCAAGACTAAAAAGAACAATTATACCAAAACATCCCAAAACATAACACTTTTAAAAACCACATATTAGTTTTACAAGGATACATTAGACATTTTTAAATGTTAAACAGGGTTTCATGCTAGCTGTGTACACTGAAGATACCACGGTATAAAGGTGGGGTTAACACTTGTAACACTATGCATAAAACTTGTCTAGAAAGCAACATAACAGACGTAGCACATGATGCTTACATTTCATACACTTTTTATATGGTACTTAAGTCAAACTTAATTCCATCCATGCAAACCTGGACTGCAAGTAACAAGTATGACTAATTTTAAAAGAGCACACAGCTATAAAGTAAGGGGTATGCGGTAAAAAGTTCCGAAGTCTTTGGTGAAATACTATATTCACATATTCAACATTATACATTAGTGAACATTTTCAGTCACAGTAACTTTTCACAAGATTTATTGTCGGAGCTTGTAAGTGGATATACTGGGAAGAGTTGTACGCCTATTAAGAAAAAAAATCTTCCAACCAAATGCACAACTCATGTCTAACACCAATAGAAACAAACCTTCGAGTAGAAAACAAAGTTCATTTTACAGTGTTTAGACTTGGATACAACCAAGACCTAAGAAATAAGCAGTTACTGTGAAAAAAGAGAAACAATGGTCCTCAAACCTTGGAGAAATTAAAAAAAATACACTCACATTCTGCAAAAGAATAAGCTACCAATAAATTCCTAGCCAACATCACTTTGCTGAAAAGACCTCAGACTCCTTATGAGTGAAGTTTTTAAGTAGGAACTAAGGTGCCCGCTGACAATCAAAGAAAGACCTATTTGATAATCAGTGTGACAGAAAACAGACATTTATGGCTCCCAGCTATTAGCAAGTGAGACTAGACTAAATTATAAGAAAAAAAAAAATCACCAGATGTTCTAAAATTTCAGACTTTCCAAGCTGGTTAGATCCTAAAAGCAAAGAACAAATAGTTGCCACATGCTGAGAGGAGGGTTGGAGGCAGGCTGGCAAGAGAGTGATTGAAAAGAGACTCAGAAAAAGAAAATGCTACCAAAATATGGCATATTATTAATTCAGGCATAGAGAGCAAAATGACAAGAACATCGTTACGATCATTAACCTTTCCTAGAACATGTAGTTACCACCTAAAATGAAAAACTTTGGAAAGATAGACTAAGAAGAAGATAACCAACGATTAATAAACATATTACAAAAAGTATCTTCCCATATATCTGACCTACATAACGAAAAAAATAATCAAACTCAACTTGGAAACGTGCTTTTGCTTTAGGAAAAAAATGGCAGGATAAAAGAGCTATCTGATGAAATCTCCACTAAAAACAAAATCCAACTTTTCCTGTCTGTTCTATAGGGCTATCTGGAGCCTTTAAAATAGCATGAATGAATTACACAGCCATTAAAAATTTTAAGTATGAAGGCTATGTGGCGACCTGGAATAATTCATGGGATAAAATCGGTGGAAAAGCAGAATACAAAGTAATATGTGCACTGTAATCACAACGCTAGGTTAAAAGATGTAATGATGGTTATTAAGAATGAGGTTTATTTCCTTTCCCAAGTTTCTGTAACTACTGTTTTGTTAAGTTTTATAGATGGAAAACTATCTTTAAACCATCCTTCTTGGCATATGGAAAAATGATAAATAAGTTGTTCCTTTTTTTTTTTTTTTTTTTTTTTTTTTCG
>NW_016830366.1:139847-153312 GCF_001698545.2 Rhinopithecus bieti
GCCTCCCTCCGGGTTTCGGGCCCTCCTTCCCCGCTCCTCCCTCCCCTCCCTCCTTTCCATCTCAGCAGCGCCCTCAGTCTCCCTCTCGCAGGCTCATACAAAAGCAAAATGTCCGCCATGTTCCGAGGCAGCTGCGGTTGTCGCGCCACGAGCTCGGCCCTCCTGCGGTTTCTCCCTGGGGCTGCTCCTACCCGGTCCCCTCTCCCCGACCCCAGGTGCGACAGCTACTCCGAAGCCGCCGACGGCACCACTCCGACCGCCCTCTGCGCCCCCCCGCCGCCCGCCCCGCCGGGCGACGCAGGACCGCCTCGGGCGGGGGCAGGGGGGTAAGCAGCCCCCGCCGACTTGCTCCCGCTTCCCGCCTGTCCCCCCACCCGTAGCCCCTTTACCTTGATGCAGTACGGGGGTTCGTCGTAGGTGACCAGCATGTACCTGTCTCCGCGGCTGGCCGGGTCCCGGGCGCGCAGCTGCGGGGCGAGGGATGACGGAGGGGGTCGCGTAGGAAAGGGGGGGAGGGCGATACAAACGTTACAGAAGCACCTCAATCCACACCCCGAAATCCCTCGGGAGCTCTCCCCATCTCTCCCCTCCCCTCCCTTTACCTTCAAGAATAACTCCACAGCGCCTTTGGCAATGTCCAAATAGGAGGTGCCCAGGTCAGTGCGCTGGTTCATAGAGGCGGACGTGTCTATGAGGAACAGCAGGATGGGCATCTTCTCCCGCACTCCTGCCTCCGCTCCCCACTCTCCTGGCCCTCTTGCCCTCACTGCCGCGTACAGCCACCCGAACCCTCAACTCTCGCAGAGCCGGGGGGCAAGGAGCAAGAGAAAGAGGGGGAAACGGGACGGGACGGATGGGACCGCTCCTGGCCTCCTCTTTCTGCAGCCCCACCTCCTCTCCCTCCAAGGGAACTTGAAAGTGTGAGCGTGTGTAGCCCTCGGGGCCCTCCCCCTTCCTCTCTTCTGCTGCCACCACTACTGCCGCTGCCAGGACTACTGCCTAAGCATCCGTCCGCGCTCACTAGAGCGCTCGCCCCAGACTGAGCGCCGTCTCTGTTCACTGACAACTTCTGTCTGCTCACCTACCATCGGCACCATGTGACCAGAACCCAAGCCATTGGCTGCCAATTATGTGGTATTTGCATATTCATTAGATGACAGGACTGGGGGAGGGACTTGGGCGAACCCTGGGAGTTGAAGTTTGAACCCAGGCAGAGGGTAAGGGGAAGTGTTAAGGACCCTCGCTAGGATTCTCCTTTAAAGGACTTGGAAGCAGTTCAAATAATTAGTTCGGGTGGTTTAGATGGATTTTTCTGTCGCTCTTCAAAGATGGTGATTCGAAAGGAAGAGTGAATTTGAGCAACAGTTGTACAGAAGTACAGAAGCAGATGCTTGGACAGTCTGCACAGAAAACGCTTTGCTAACTGCAATCGATCAATCCTGCCAGTGGCGAAGACGAAAATATTTCAGAAGCAGCAAACTTCTTTCCTGGCAGGACGTACTCACATTCCTTTAGATCCCTCCCCCGTCTTGATCAGTATTTGTGAGTCGGTTGCTGGCCTTGCATTCCACATATATCTACTTAGAAAGGAAACTAAAGCTTAAACACAGTTACCTAAACTGGCCTTTTGTATGCACAAGCTTCTTCAGTTTCACTAAGCTCTTTGAAACATTGGCCTGCCTGTGATAATTCCACCACTGTTCTCTCTGCGCAGCCTTTACACAAGGAGGTTTGCAAACCTAGATTGTGATTCAACTCGCACATTTATTTATTTATTTATATAAATAAATAAAGAAGATCTCGCTTGATCGCCCAGGCTGGAGTGCAGTGGCCCCATCATAGCAGTCTGCACCATCCGGCTCCTGGGCTCAAGCGATCCTCCCATCTCAGCCTCCCAAGTAGCTGGGACCACAGGGGCGGGCTCTCAACTCACATTTATTGAGCACCTATGAAGAGCCAGGCACCCACGGTAGCCTTGTTTAATCTTTGAATTAATTATGGCAGATGGCATTACATTCATTTTAGTAAAGGAAAATGCAGCTCCCTGAGGTTAGAGTAACAATGTCGGATACTCTCAGGTCTGGCTCTGTGAAGAGATTCAATAAGTGGCCAACCACACTTGATCGACTACTTCATATGACACAGTTTTAAAATTTGGACTTGTGTATTCCTGGCAATTACTATGCACAATGTGGAATCCAGGGCTCCAATGAGTTTGCAATTTCATTGAGGAGAGATGATGACATACACATATATAGTATTTTATATCTTTTGGTCAGGCGCGGTGGCTCATGCCTGTAATCCAGCACTTTGGGAAGCCAAGGTGAGTGGATCATTTGAGGGCAGGAGTTTGAGACCAGCCTGGCCAACATGGTGAAACTCCCGTCTCTACTAAAATACAAAATTAGCCAGCCATGGTAGCAGGCGCCTGTAGTCCCAGCTACTTGGGAGGCTGAGGCAGGAGAATCACTTGAACGCAGGAGATGGAGGTTGCAGTGAACTGAGATCACGCCACTGTACTCCAGCCTGCGTGACAGAATGAGATTCCGTCTCAAAAAAAATAAAAAGTCTTTTATATATTCTATGTACACATTATATATATATGTATATATTCTGTGTATTACATTTTTATATATTATATATACACATTCAATACATTCTCAGAGAAATACGATTTTAAAATAAGTCTATGGCAGTATATGAATCAGGGACAAACAAGGATGCAAATTAAAAAGTGCTATGGAAACAATCGTCCAGTGGTCTAGAAATTCAGAGGATTTCATGAACAAGGCACAAAGGTGGAAGAGAGGGAATCTGGTTGGAAGGAATGGTATGAACAAAAATTCAGCCAAAGATAGTACTATGTATGGTGCATTTCAGGCCATTCTGGTGGAATGTAGGGAATTAATGAAGAAATAAGTATGAAAAAGATACCAGAAGCCACCATTTCCATTCCAATACAAATGTCAATGTAGAAGGGCAATGCCTACATGGGCTAGGGTACAAAAAATATAGGACTGTTGGGGGCAGTGTGTTAGTTTTCTACCACTGTGTAACAAATTATCACAAATTTGGTGGCTTAAAACAACACAAGCATTTACTATCTCACAGTTTCCATGAGTCAGGGGTCTGAGTTTACCAGGGTTCTCTACTTAGTCTCATAAGTCTGCAAAGTGTCAGCCAGGCTGTTTTCATCTGGAGGTTCAACTGGGAAAGAATTGGTTTCCAGGCTCCTTCAGATTTCTGGCAGAATTCATTTCCTTGGGGCTGTATGCTGGTGACCAGAGACCACCTTCAGGTCCACCTTCTGTTGCAGGTCTGTGCCATATGGCTTTCTCCATTGGCTGTTCACAACATAGCTGCTACTTCAAGGCCAGCAGAGAAATCTGTCACTCCAAGATGGAGCCTTATATAATGTAGATAATCTCGAGAGTGACCTCCATTACTTTTGCCATATTCTATTGACTAGAAGCAAGCCACAGGTCCCACCCACACTCAAGGGAAGAATATTATACAGATGTAACACCAAGGGTTGGAGATCATGGGGTCACCTAAGAATTCTGCCTAACATTAGATAGGGATGGGATTATTAAGATGGGGATGTGATTATTTCGTGGAAAGAAACTTTGCCTAGTTCACAGTTTTTGTGAGATCGAGTCGTGCTCTGTTGCCCTACAGTACAGTGGCGTGATCTCGGCTCACTGCAACCTCTGCCTCCCAGCTTAAAGTGATTCTCCTGCCTCAGCCTCCTGAGTAGCTGGTACTAGAGGCATGTGCTACCATGCTCAGCTAATTTTTGTATTTTGAGTAGAGATGAAGTTTCACCATGTTGACCAGGCTGGTCTCAAACTCCTGACTTCAAGTGATCCACACGCCTCGGCCTCCCAAATTGCTGGGTTTACAGGTGTGAGCCATCGTGCCCAGCCTGTTAAAGTCAATTTTGAGTAATACTATACAAACTTTCAGCCCACCAAATAAATGCATTGGGTTGATTTGTTGCTTAGACTATCCTTTGGTTGAAGAATCATAAGATTTCCCATGAGGAGTTTATATTTTATTTTGTGAATATCTATGTATGTATGTGTGTGTGAGAGAGGAGAATAAGGACTGCTGTGCCATGATATACCCCAGTTTACAAATGGTATTTTAAGATGACATTTAAAATCTCCTTTATACTTTCCTCCCAACTTTTCAATGAGTATGCCTTACTTTTATAATCAGAAAAGGGGCTATGTTAAAAATTACATTAAAAGTATTGTAAAAGTTATTCCAATGTGAATATTACTGAGGCAATTTTCAAAAACGACTTACCAGCATTAGTGAAGCACAAATAGTCTCAGTCACACAATGCTCCTGTGGTCGAGCATATACATGGTCCCACAGAGTGACCTTCTAGGGACAAGATATTCTCCCCATGCAGGTGAATGCCTTTTAACGTATTTTTTTTTTTTTCTAACAAGACATGTTATTGATTCTTTCTGGCATAAATGCAAATGGAATTGAAGTGATGTAAACATAGAATTGAAGAATATTTGCGTCTCAGTATAAACTACAAAATGGCAATATACAAAAAAAAAAACCATGTAATGGATTTATGGGCTTATTCAGATTAAACCAGACCCCAAGCTATCACCAAGAACCTTCTCTTCATCACTTCCTGGAGGAAAGTAAGCTCTGTATTATGCTGGAAAGTGTGTAGACTTCTCCACTGTGTTTCTTTGGCATACATCAACACTAGCCCATACAAAGCCCTTTCTACATCTTTCTCTGCTACAGAACATCAGCCTCTTCGTGTTGTAGGTTCTTTCTGCCTTGGGTTTGTTTCTTGTACTAGAATGTAAACTCCTTGAGAGCAGCTAGAGCCTATAACCAATGCCTGGTGCAAAGTACTTGCTCCATAAATGGTTATTGAAAGAAATTGTCAAATGTGCTGTGGTTTTCATTCTTTCATCATATTTCCAGGTGCTTGGGGTATTATCCTATAGCTCCTTTCCTAGGGTTACCCAGCCCTCCCATGTTGCCCCCTGCCTGCCATCTCTCATGGGAGCAGGGTGGTAGACCCAGCTCCCCTGTCCCTGAGGATCCAGGGCCATTTGGATTTGGGCTCCAGAAGGCCCCTTCAGGCCAAGGCATTGAACTGACAGTCCTCACTGCTTACCCAGAACCCTGGCAACTTCCCTTTTGTTCTACTCATGCTTCCTTATGAAATGGCTCCTTCTGGGGCCACTGCTCACTGTTTGTCTCCTTCAGTCAAATCCTCTTCCAACTGCTCCCAAATTTCAGGCTGTATGACCTGCATTAACCATCCTGTCTTCTTTTCGATTTTCTAACATTTTTTGAAATTGTGAGCTCTTGAAAAGAGTTTCCTCTTTCCCCTTCAAGTCCTTGCTCTTCATATACTGCTCTCCTGGCCTTCATTCCCTTCATACAAATGGTCACAGACTTTGCCCCATGTTTACATTTTATGTTGTGGTGTGGTCCACCACCATACAGCTGATGCTTTGTTTTGGTGAGAGTCAGTTTGATTTTTCACTCTTCCAAGATTTGTCACCTCTTGTCTTTAAGCAGTCCCTAATCACTATATTTTCATTTTTATTTTTGAGAGGGTCACACTCTGTCACCCAGGCTGGAGTACCGTGGTGTGACCACAACTTACTAGAACCTCAACCTCCCTGGCTCAAGTGATCCTTCCACTTCAGCCTCCTGAGTAGTTGGGACTACAGGTGCTTGCCACGATGCCTGGTTAATGTTTAATTTTTTTTATAGAGATGGGGTCTCACTATGTCGCCCAGACTGGTCTTGAACTCCTGGATGCAACCGATCATCCCAACTCAGCCTCCCAAAGTGCTGGGATTATAGACATAAGCCACCAGGCCCGGCCGTAATCACTACATCTTGACAAAAGACCTTACTTAACCTGGTGACTACCCCTCCCAAAGCCCGCCTTTCTTGGTTTAGAGGGAAGTAAAATCTCCCTGTCTGGTTTCTTCAGCACCCTCTGTCTCCTCAAGCCCATGCAATCTGGTTATTTTCCCTGCACTCCATGGAAACTGCTCAGAGGTCCCCAGTGGCCTACTTCTGGCCAAGTCCAATGGTGTGTTCTGTATTTCCTTTGTTGATTGAAGAGCTACTTGTTACATGCCTTCCTGAGCTCCCACTCCCAACTACCTTGTTTTTCATCTCCTGCAATTTCACCTGGGGTCTTCCTACACCTTGGACCATTTGTTTTCACCTTCACTGACTGTTAATCTTTGTCTCACTCCATGGCTACCTCTTTTCCTCTCACTGTCTCCACAAAGGACTGTGTTATTTCCACAGTCTTTATTCACTTAGTCATTCTTTCTTTCTTTTATTCAAATACTGCTTGGGTGGACCTTCTATATGATGGGCAATGAGTATGCACGTGGGAAAAAGGGAAACAGCATATTGTAGTGGTTACGAGCTTGGATCTGGGGGTTCAAATTCCGGCTCTGCCATTTACCAGCTATGTGACCTGGGACAAGTTTACTTAACCTCTTTCTGCCTCAGCTTCATCATCTGTATAACGGTAATAATAATAATATTTCTTTGGATTGTAATGATGATTAAATGAATGAATACTTTTTTTTTTTTTTTTTTTTTTTTGTAGAGACACGGTCTTGCTATGTTGCCCAGGCTGGTCTCAAACTCCTGGGCTCAACCATTCCTCCCACTTCAGCCTCCCAAATGTTGGGATTACAAGTATGAGCCACTGTGCCCAGCCCATGAAGAGCTCAGAGACATGCTAAGCACAGAGTAAGCTCTATTTGTGTTAAATAAAAGCAAGAATAGATATAGTTCTGGCCCTTGTAGAGCTTACATTCTAGTAGGAAAATAGTCAAAATAATAGATGTGATATTATATTGAGTGCTATAAGAGAGGAAATACAGGGTGTTATGGAAGCACCAAGAAGGAAAGTATATTCTAGAGGGGGTGGAGATGTCAGGGGCGCATACAGAGAAGATTTCTTACAGGATCTGACTTTGCTTAGGAATTATCCTGGTGAAGGAGGCTGGTGGGGGGCGAGGAATAACACACCAAAGGAGGAAGAGTGTCCCAGGCAGGAAATGGGGAATGTGGATGAGATGGTGAGAGAGACTGACAGAGACCCCTTGGGAAAGAAAAGGAAGTTCTGTATGACTGTAATGAAAGGAGCTGGAGTGGGGGAATAGGTAGAGGGGAGAAGTGGATAGAAATGAGTTTGAAGAGCTTAGCAGGAGCCAGATCATGCAGGGCCTAGTCGGCCCTGTAAGGAGTTGAATTTTATCGTGGAGACAACGAGGAACCATTGAATGATTCTCAACAGATCAGGTTTCGGTGATATCCTTCTATCTTCAGCACAGAGAATGGGTTAGACGAGGACAAAAATGGAATCCAGAAGACAAGCGAGGAGTCTATTTCTATAATTTAGGTGGGCTGAATTGTAGTGGTGACAAGAGGGTGGAGAGAAGTGTATAGGTGCCAGGTACATTTAGACGGTAGGGTAGTCAAGTCCTAGCCATTGACTGAACATGGGATGTAGGAAAAGGGAGGAGTCAAGGGTGATCAGCATTCTGGCTTGGGCAATAGGGAAATTGTGGGGCTACTCACTGAGACAGAAGACAAAGGAAGAGATGCATTTTGGGGCAGGTGGAGGCTATTCAACAAATATTTTGTAAGCAGTGCCAGGCATTGTTCCAAGATCTAGATACATAGGCCAAGATTCCCTGTCTTGGCACATTTATAATAAATAAACAAGTAAATATCTAGTATGTCAGATGGTGATAACTACCATGGAAGAAATAAAGTCAGGTAAAAAGCTAATCTTTGTACAAGGGGCAAGGTGAGTTTGACTTGTCTGTGGGCCACCCATGTAAAAATTACTAGGAAGCAAGCTGGCTGAGCAAAGTATAAAAATAAGCCTCAAAGAGGGGAGAAGCTTCCCAGACAGATTTTGGGGGAATACACTACAGTTGTGAGTGCTTGTTTTTTTAAGCACGAACTACGTATAAGGTAAAGGCCTTGGCACTTTGCACATCTTATCTCAAGACACCAATCTTGTGAGGTAGGGCCTACTATTTTTCCCAGGTGAACGTGAGGAAACTGGGGTCCCTCCGCTGGTCAACTGCCTGACCTCCGAGCTCAAGCTCTTTTTCTCCACTCTGCAGGAACAATACCAGAACAAGAAGGTATGTGCTGGGTGTCTAAGAGCCCAGACACACATTAGAAGAAGCCCAGCATGGAACCAGCTCACTGACAGGGAAGCACAGGAAACCTGGGCACTGCCCTGCAGTGCAGCAGGATGCAGAGGGGCCAGAGAGAGTGAGTCATCCAGGCATGAAGACTGCCCTCCCTCAGCCCACAAAAGACTGGCCTTGGATAACCCATCTTGTAGGACTGTATGGGACCTGATTTTGCTGTGATCTGCCTATGGACAGTTGTTCTACCCATGCTCAGGAAATCCTCTTTCTGAAACCTGATGGGAGAAGGGCTGGTGAGGGGTGAGGAGTGGTGGCAGTGTTGGGGTGCCCAGAGAGCTGAGGTGAGATCCAGACATCTGTTGATCAAGGGCAGCCAAATGCCTAGCACAATCTTACTGCTCCCTTCTGCCCAGGGCTTAGTGGCTCCCTTCTGCCCAGGGCTCAGGCACAGCAAGTTATATGGACATTTATAGACTTGGTTACTCTGAGAGGTGGTGTAGGCTAAAAATAAAAATAGCTGGTGATGAAAGTTGACCCAGGGCAGCCCACACAAAGCTCCCCAGCGAGTCTTGCCACTTGGGTAACTTCCTCTCACAAGTCAGGGTGTTGGAGCCTCTGGGCTGAGGCCCTGGAATCTTGGTCTTTCCCCTTCACATTTTCTGTGGTGTTCTCCTCATACCTCACCACCCTGAAGCCACTGCCCATGCCCACTGTGGAACTCACAGGCAAGAGGGTCATTATTCTGTGTGTGGAACACCAGGGATGTACGCAGTGCACAGAGAGTGAATTCTAAGCATTCAGGTGGGGAGGACCTTGCCACAGCCAGCCTTAGCCTCTCTTGCCTCCAGAAACCTAGATGCTTCTCTCTCTCTCCTCCTCCACATCTACCAGACCAGCAAGTACTGTTGAATTTCTACCTTCTATATCACTTAAATTCATCCCCTCACTGCTTTTCTCCTGGCTGGGTTCTTTGCAACTTATTTAGTCCATAGTACTTACATGCCTTTAGTTTCCCTTTTAACTTCTGGGGAGGGTTAGTATTGTGAAAAATCCTTAAACAGCTTCTATACCAAGACATTTCCACTAACAAAAAAGAAACATTTTGATTCTTGCTAAAGCATAAGTTTCATCATTCTTCCCTCTTCTCCTTAAGGCTATGTTTTCTAAATGACAACATTTAAACTATGTTTGAACATGTCCTTTATTTTATTTTAACTTTTATTTTAGGTTTGGGAGCACATGTGAAGATTTGTTATATAGCAAACTCATGTCCCGGGAATTTGTTGAACTAAGCCTAGGATCCAATGGTTATTTTTTCTGCTCGTCTCCCTCCTCCCACCCTCCACCTTCAAGTAGGCCCCACTGTCTGTTGTTCCCTTTTTTGTAAATATGTCCTTTAAAATGTAACAATAGAAGGATCATATTTTTACTTAGGTGTAGTAAGAACCCCTATACCTAGCTTATTTGTCATAAATCACTTAATTTTCCCAGTTTTGCCTGTTTCCCTTCTACCAAATGGAGAACGAAGAATTATTGATAGCAGAGCTGGCTGGCCTTGTACAGCCACAGAAATCACTTACTTAGTGTTCAGTTCATCAGATATTTACTTAGACCTGCTCTACTTGACACTTTGCTAAATGCCTGAGGTGAAAAGATAAACAGGACATGGCTTCTGCCTTGATGAGCTTCTATTCCACTGGGGAAGGCCAGAATAGAAACAAATATTTTCAATAGAGTGTGGGAAATGCTCTGAGAGAGAGAGAGAGAGCGAGAGAGAGAGAGAGGGAGAGGAGAGAGAGAGAGAAATGCACAAGGTTCTATGTGAGCACAGAAGGGTAAGACTTAGCCAGTCATCAGGGAAAGACTCCTGGAGGAGGTGGTATCTGAACTTGTCCTGAAAGGAAGAATTCATGATGAAAAAGAGAGGCAGTTGAGGCCAGGTGTGGTGGCTCACGCCTGTAATCCCAACACTTTGAGAGGCCGAGGTGGGCAGATCACTTGAGGTCAGGAGTTCAAGACCAGCCTGGTCAACATGGCGAAACCTTGTCTGTACGAAAAATACAAAAATTAGCCGGGTGTGGAGGCAGGAGAATCACTTGAACCTGGGAGGCAGAGGCTGCAGTGAGTTGAGATCATGCCACTGGCCTCCAGCCTGGGTGACAGAGTGAGACTTGGTCTCAAAAAAATGAAAAGAAAAAGAGAAGCAGTTGTCTCCCAAAATAAAGGGACTAGTAGGAGCCAGGGTCTGAAGCCTTGAAACAGATTAATGTGTGTGTAGCCCCAGCTAGTAGTCTGCTCAAGTGCTCTTTATTGGCAACTGCACCCATCCCACAGCTGCTGTGAACGTCGGCTGCCCCCTCCTCTTCTTGAGGACAACTTTTGTAAAGTTGTCCTCAAGAAGAGGAGCCTCTTTGGTACCAAGTCACATCCCCCCCGCCATCCCCTACAACCTGCACCCAACAACTGCCTAACAAAGATGGGATCATCTTTGTGGTGTCATTCGTGATTCCCAGATTTGGGGAAGCAGCGAAACCCTCTCTCCAAGTGAGTCCACATTCTTGCTTAGGTTCTTCCCCTGCCCTATCCTGCTTCCCTCACCCCCTTCTTCCGGAAACTCTCCTGTAGTAAATTACGAGAACCTGACCTCAAATAGTATGTTCAAAGAACTTCTAGACATTTGGCATACCTTGTACTTAAGGTGTGAGTTAAGGAATAGTTGGAAGATGAAATCCAAGAATTAGGCAAAAAGCCAGATCATAGAGGACTTTGTATGCCGTATTAAAGACTTTTTGAGTCCTTTTAAGTTTTATATTGGGCCTTTTAAAGATTAAAGCACCCTTCCTCAAATCATGGTCCTTTAACAATGTAGCTTCCCCACCTTTAGTGAGTTGTTCATTTAGGTAAAGGCACTGGGGGATGCTGGGTTCCTTAGCCAAATGCCCGTCTTTCTCAAAGTGATAATTCATTAAGCCATGAATAGTCAAATTCACCTTAAAGTACAATGCAGTGCGACAGATTCATTTTTATAAGCTAGCCATACCTATACATTTATCCCACCCCACATGCCCTTATAATGTAATGTGACTAACACTCTTCCCACTGGGAGGTGGGGTCTGTGTTTCCCACTCTTAAATATGGGGAAGGGGGCTTATAACCACACTGGTCAATGGTGTACAGCGGTGGCAATGCTGCGTGATGTCCAAGGCAAACTTCTAAAAGGAAATATGGCTTCCACCTGGATCTCTCTCTCGCTCTGTCAGGATACTCTCCTTTGGAACCCAACCACCATGTTGTGAGGGAGCCAGACCACATGAAGAGGCTCCATGTTGATGTTCTGGCTGACAGTCCCAGCTAGGACCCCAGCTGACACCAGTCACCAGCCTGACATCAATTGTGAGACAATGTGAGTGAAAGAACCATCAGATGCTTTCCAGCTCTCAGCTTTTGGATCTTCCAGCTGAGGACACAGACATCATGAGACAGAAACAACTTTTCCTTGCTGAGCCTAAGTCTGAATTCCTGATCTACAGAAGCCATATAAATAATAGATGATTATTAGTGTTTTAAGCCACTAAGTTTCAGGGTATTTTGTAACAGTAGGCAAACTAATACATCTTTCTAGGCTCTGAAGTCATGATTTCCCCCTTTAAAATCAGCTCCTCTGGCTTCCCTACTCAGGTTAATGCTATCTCCAAAGTTCTTTCAGTGACTGAGCTTTTTTTAACTCACCCTTATCTCTGCACTTACATAGAATTAGTTGTCAGGTCCTATGGTTTTTCCTTTCTATAGTGTCTCTGCCATCTATCCTTGTCCTTGGTACATGCCTTTCTCCAGATTAAACTAAGGCTCAGCTCTATTTGTTTACATACTCCTGCTCTAAAACTGTCAACTTTCACAAAAACACAACTTCCACATGGAATTTCGTAAATCTATTCCAAATTTATATATTCTAAACATATATATTCTGAATATATATATAGCTACAGAAAACATACTTTGCTTGTTCATTGTAACAAATTCAGATTTGCGATAATATAGATGTGTACCCAAAAAAATAAATGTCTCACTCATCAGAGGTAATTACTGTTAATATTTGATATGTTACATTCCAGGCATTCTTCTAGGTGTGAGTATGTGTGTATTCTAGGTATGTAGGTATATGTCTATATACATACATGTCACAAACATTTTTACAATAATAGGACCATAGCTCACATACTCTTCTGCAATTTAGTTTAGGGTTTTCTTTTAACCTAATATTACTTCCTGGATGTCTTTTTATGGCAGCACATGCAGATCTACTTCATTCATCCAAGAAGTGGTATAGTATTGTACCATCATTTAAGTCTTTCAAAAGGATACTGATTACATAAGTTTTAATATACAATTGGCTATCCATTTCCGTGGATTCCACATCCACTGATTCAACCAACCACAAATGGAAAATATTTTTAAAATAAGAATACAATAATAAAAATAATGCAAATTTTAAAAAAATACAGTAGAGCATTTATATAGCATTTACGTTGCTTTCATTATTGTAAATAATCTAGACATCTCTAGATTATTTAAATCATCTTTAAAGTATATGGGAGGATGAGTGTAGATGATATGCAAATACTGCCATTTTATATAAGGGACTTGAGCATCCTCCAACTTTGTTTTCTGAGGGGGTCCTGGAACCAGTCCCCTGTAGTGGAGAGAGAGACACCAAGGGACAGTTGTATACATACAATATAATACTATGCAATCATTAAGGTAGACAAGGTAAATATTTAAAGCATTGACACAAAAGATGTTCAACATATTAACTAAAAAAGACAGAAGGTATAGTATGATTCCATTTTTGTATATATGCATAAAATATCTGGAAGTATATATACCACAGTGTTAACAGAAGTTATTTCTGGGAAGTGCAAGAGTCTGTGAATAACTTTAATTTTTTTCTTTGTTGTTTGAATTTTTTAAAAAGCTGTCAGAAGGGAGATTTTCCATTTTGCAAAACATTGGGTAAATGATGTAAATGTTAGAAATGTGCTACACATTCCTTCCTGAAGAAGGAACAACATGGGAGAAACAATGAGAAAGCAGTTAGAAATCTGCAGTTGACACAAATTCACATCTGTTAACTGTGGGAACTAACTACAGATACATGATTAGACTTAAAATCGAATGGACTTTACAAATAAACGGACCATTTCCCAATGTTTAACACAACAGAAATACACTTAATTGCTCCTTGACAAACATGTGTGGTAAATTAAAAT
>NW_016830366.1:155211-164858 GCF_001698545.2 Rhinopithecus bieti
TATTATAAATAACTCTGCTATGAACATTCATGTCTGGGAAACTTTTAAAACTACAGAATTCCCAGGTCTCACTCTGCACCAACAGAATCAAAATATCTGGGGGATAGGGAATAGGTAGTGCTTGGACATTCTGTTTTTTAAAAAAAATTAAGCTCACCAAATGATTCTAATAAGTAGTCAAAGTTGAGAATCATTGAGCTAAATATCTTAAGGCAGTAGTCTTAAAATGTGATCCTTAAACAGCAGTATTGGATAGGATTTGTTAGAAATACAAATTCCCAACCCCCACCCACATTTACTCAATCAGAATATCTGGGACATGAGCCCAGAAATCTGTTTAAACAAGCCCTCCAGGAAATTCTGATGCACACTCATTTGAGAACCATTGTGCATCACATTAACATCTTAAAATCCCCCAAATTCTGAATTTCAAAATAAATTTGGAGACTTCCATTTACAGAAAGATAGAGTAGATATTCCTCCTCCCACCACCACTACTCTTCCCACTAAGTACAGCTAAAAACTTTGGACTTTAAAAAATAGAACAAGCCAGGCACGGTGGCTCACCCCTGTAATCCCAGCACTTTCGGAGGCCAAGGTGAGAGGATCACTTGAGTCCAGGAGTTTGAGACCAGCCTGGGCAACACAGTGAGATTCCATCTCTACAAAAAAAAAAAAAAAAAATAGCTGGTTGTGGTGGCACATGTCTGTAGTCCTAGGTATGTGGGAGACTGAGGTAGGAGGATCACTTGGGTCTCAGAGGTTGAGACTGCAGTGAGCCATGATCATGCTAATGCACTCCAGCCTGAGTGACACAGTGAGACCCTGTCTCAAAAAATAAATAAATAAAACAAACATAAGACACTGGAAAGTGGAGAGAAGGTGGCAAATAAGGTAGGAACCTTGGTGGTAAGTTTCCTTTTTGCTTCATATATCCCAGACTGAGTACTAGGGGAACTGGCAACCCCAAGTGCCAAAAGATGTAGGCAAAAAAGCCTCAAGGAAAGCCTGGTCTCTTTAGCTAGAGGACAAGGAAAGGGGCAATCTAGCAGGAGTGGAAACTTTTGGGTAATAACTGCTCTACTCCAACCAAACCCCATAGAAAATACTGTGGCATCAATGAGCACAAGCAAGTAAATTCCTAGTGGGGTGTCTAGACTTCCATCCTTAACAGGCTGTAACAAGGTGCTCCAGCGTACCTTCTAGGGTGGTGGTAGAGGAGGCCTAGTGGAGAGTCAGGACTTCGTCACTACCCAGTGGACAATAATCCACTGCACGCTCCTATGCCTGCCCTGTGTCAGTGACTCCAGATGAAGAGCTGTACTAAGGCATTCTAAACCCTCCCAGACAGTTGGGTATAAAGGAGACCATATGAGAACCTAGAACTACCAACATTTCACAGCAGTAATGACCCCACTGCCCCCCACTGGTATCAATGGAGACCAACTGGTAAGCCTGGATTTCTTCCATCTTTCAGTAAGAAGGCAATGTCTCCCCTTTCCCTGCTAAAACAGTGTCATAGGAAACCAGCTATAACCAAAGGTTTAAGTAAGAGCCAAAGTCTCTGACATAATATAAGAATGTCCAAGATTCAATAAAACTCACTTGTTAAACAAAGAACCAGGAAGGTCTCTAACAATGAAGAAAGACAATCAGTAGATGCCAACTACTATTGATGACAGAGATGTTAGAATTAGCCAAAAAACATTTTAAAGGGGTTATTATAAAAATACTTCTAGAAGGGCCAGGCATAGTGACTCATGCCTGTAATCCCAGCACTTTGGGAGGCTAAGGTGGGAGAATCGCTTGAGCCCAGGAGTTCAAGACCAGCCTGGGCAATATAGCAAGACTCTGTCTCTACAAAAATTTTTATTGAAAAATTAGCTGGTTGTGATGGTGTAAGCCTGTTGTCCAAGATACTTGGGAGGCTGAAGCAGGAGGATTTCCTGAGCCCAGGAGTTCAAGGCTGCAGTGAGCCATGATCACATCACTGCACTCCAGCCTGGGTAACAGCAAGATCCTGTCTCTAAAATAATACATACATACTTACAACATGGAATACTATGCAGCCATAAAAAAGAAGAAGCCCATGTCCTTCATAGCAACAAGGATGGAGATAGAGGCTATTATCTTAAGCCAACTACCACAGGAACAGAAAACCAAATAATGTATGTTCTTATTTATAAGTGGGGGCTAAACATTGAGAACATATGAACACAAAGAAGGAAACAACAGACACTGTGGCCTACATGAGAGTGGAGGGTGGTAGGAGGGAGAGGATCAAAAAACTACCTATTGGGTGCTATGCTTATTACCTGGGTGAGAAAATAATCTGTACACCAAACTCCTGTGATATGCAATTTACCTATATAACAGGCCTGCACATGTACCCCTGAACCTAAATTAAACTTAAAATAATAGAAAATATCAGAAAAAAAGATGTAAAGAGGAAACAAAATTGAAATTTTAGAGTCGAGAAATACAAAAATTAATCTAAAATATTTAATGGGTGGCCTAACAACAGAATGGACAAGACAGAGGAAATAAATCGTTGAAGTTGAAAATAGAGCGATAAAACCTTCCCAATTTGTATAACAGAGAGCACATACATAGGGAAACTTGAACACAACCTCAGAGACATGTGAGACTGTAACAAAAGATCTAGCATTCATGTCAACTCCCCCTGAGTCTCAAACGAAGAGCTGAAAAAAGTATTCAAAAAATAATGGGTAAAATTTCCAAAATTTGACAAAAGAAATAAACATACAAAATCAAGAAGTTGAGCTAACCCAAATGGGATAAACCAAAAGATATCCAGGCCTAGACAAATCACCCTAAAAATTCTGAAAACTAAATAGAAAAGGGAGAATTTGAAATCATGAAGGGCGAAATGGCATTTTACAGATGGGGAAGACAATTCAAATAATTATGATTTTCTTATTAGAAACCGTAGAGGACAGAAAAAAGTGACCTAAGTGCTGAAAGGAAAGAACTATCAATCCAAAATTGTATATCAAGCAAAAATATCCTCCAAGAATGAAGGCGAATTCAAGACATGAATCTTCACATGAAGATTAAGGGAATATGATGCCAGTGAGGAAAAATGGTTCATGAACGTCTATAAACAGACAGGAAATAATAACTAAAAGAGTCTCAGATTATCAGGAAGAAAGAAAGATTAAAATAATGAATAAAATAAAAGTGAATACTATAGATTTTGGTCTCCTCTTGAATTTTCTGAATTATTGTTGATGGTTGAAACAAAAACAATAACACTACCCTGAACTCATTGTCAATACAGGCAAGGGGACTATACAAGACAATTATATTATAAATGAGGGAAGGTAAAGGAATACAAAGAGAGATCAAGTTTCTATTATTTCCCCAGGCTGGTAAAATAATGACATTAGTAGACTGTGATAAGTTATGTATATATAATGTAATACCTAGAACAACCACTTAAAAGTTGTACAAAGAGATAAACTAAGAACTAATGTAGAAAAATCAAAATTGAATTCTAAAACAATGTTCAAATAATCTACAGAAAGGCAGGAACAGAGGACCATTATATAATGATAAAAGAGCCAATCCACTAAGAATCCTAAATATGTATGTACTGAACTGCAGAGCTGAAAATTTGTGAACCAAAACTGATAGAACTGAAAGGAAAACAGGTCCACAGTTGTAGTTGAGACTTCAACACCCCTGTCAACAAGCAATAGAATGACCATGCAGAACATCAGCAAAGACACAAAAGAGCCCAACAACACCGTCAACCAAAAGGATCTTATCAACACTTATAGAATACTCTATCCAGCAACAGCAGAATGCACGTTCTTTTCAAGCACCCATGGAACATACTACCAAGATACACTATACTCTGGGCCATGAAACAAACCTCAACAAATTTAAAAGAATTAAAAGTGCTCAGAGTTTATTCCCTGATACAATGAGATCTAACTAGAAATTAGTAAGAGAAAGACAACAGGAAAATGTCCAAACGTTTAGAAACTATAGAACACATTTCTAAATAATCCATGGATCAAAGCAGAAGCCTCAGAGAAATAAAAAATGCATTGAACTAAGTTAAAATGAAAATACAACATACTATAATTTATGGCACCCCACTGAAGTAGAGTTAAAGAGAAAATGTATTGAACTAAATGCTTACATTAGAAAAAAGGATCAAATCGATAATCTAAGCTTCCACCGTAAGGATCTAGAAAAAGAAGGGCAAAACAAAGCCAGCAAGGAGAAGAATAGAAAAAGCAAAGAGCAGAAATCAATGAAATTGAAAATAGAAAAAAAGTACAGAAGATCAATGAAAAAAAAACTTGCTTCTTTGAAAAGGTGTATAAAATTAACAAATCTCTAGCAATACTGAAAAAGAAAAAAAAAAGAGGTGACACAAATTACTAACACCAGGAATGAAACAAGGTATCACTACTGACTCTATAACCATTAAAAGAACATAAAAGAATACTATAAACAACTGTACATGCATATATTTGAGAACTTAGATAAAATGTATCAATTCTTTGAAAAGCGCAAACTGCCAAACTCACTAAATGTAAGATAGAGAATTTGAATAGTACTATAATTACGAAGGAGATTGAATTTATAATGTTAAATCTCCCTAAAACACATCTCCTGGTCCAGTGGTCTCACTGGAGAATTTTACCAAGTGTTTAATGAACAATTCACACTAATTATCCACATATCTTCCAGAAAAGGGGAGGGGAATGCTTTTTCAACTCTGTTTATGAGGGCAATTTTACCCTGATACCAAAGCCAGACAAAGTTCAAAAACAAAAAAAATTCACGTAACTATAAACCAGTATCCCTTATAACTTAGATGCAAAAATATTTTAAAAATTAGCAAATAGAATTCAGCACTATGTAACAATTCTACACCATAACCAAATGGAGTGTATTCCAGAGATGCAAGGCTGGTTCGGTGTTTAAAAATCAATCAATGTAACCAACCATATTAACGGGCTAAAGGAGAAAAACAACATGATTCTATTAATCAATGCAAAAAAAAAAAAAACACATTTTACTAAATCCAACATCTTTTCATGATTTTTTTTAAAAAACCCTCAAAAATAGGAAGAGAGGGTAACTTCAGAAAACGAAAAAAAAAAAACAATCTTTCACGTTAACTGTATGTTGTTCAGCTAACATCATACTTAACGGGGNAACGAAAAAAAAAAACAATCTTTCACGTTAACTGTATGTTGTTCAGCTAACATCATACTTAACGGGGAAAGAACGAATGATTTGTTTTACAAAGATGCAAAAACAATTCAATGGAAGAATGATAGTTTTTTCAACAAATGGCAATAATGTAATTAGATATCCATAGGGAAAACATTAATGTTGATCTAAACCTTATAACATATACATACATTAACTCATGACCCCAAAAACATGATTCATAAAAGAAAAAAATTGATAAATTGGACCTTGTCAAATTGAAAAACTTCTGCTTTGTGGAAGAACCTGTGAAAAGATGAAAAAACTAGCTACAGACTGGAAGAAAATATTTGCAAATCACATATCTAACACAGTACTGTGTCTAGAATATATAAAGCATTTTTAAAACTCAACAGTAGCAAAGCAAATAATTCAGTTAGAAAATGAGAAAACAAAATGAGCAGACATTTCACTGGAGGCAATATACAAATGGAAAATAAGCCAATAAAAAGATGTTTGTCTTGGAATATTTTGTGCTGTTATAGCAGATTAGCTGAGATTGGGCGGTTTATAAAGAACAGATATTTATTTCTTTTGATTTTATTTATTTTTAATTGATACATAATGATTATACAAATTTCTGGGGTACATTTTTGAGGACCCTGTGTCTTGTGAAGGCTTTGTTGCTGCATCATCCCATGGTGGAAGGTGGAAGGGCAAGAAAGCATGTTTGTGAGAGAGAGGAGGGAAGGGGACCCAAGACTCATCCTTTTATCATGAATCCACTCCCATAATAACTAATCTACTTTCATGATAACTGCATTAATCCATTCATGAGGGCAGAGCTAGCATGGGCCTCATCACTTCTTAAAGCTCCCACCTCTCAATACTGTTACATTGAGGATGAACTTTTCAACACATGACCTACAGGGGACACATGCAAGCTGTAGCATTATTCAACATCATTAGTCAGTAGGAAAATGAAATTAAAACAATAATGAAATACATTACAGTACACTTTTCAGAATGGCTAAAATTAAAAGAAAGTAGTAAAACACCACCAAATGCTGGTGAAGATGTAGAGAAACTAGATCATTCATACATTGCTGGTGGGAATGTAAAATGGTATAGCCCCTGAAAAACAGTTTGGAAATTTATTTAAAACGAAACAGATACTAATTATATGACCCATGATAAGTGCCATCACTGGGCATTCATGCCAGAGAAATAAAAATGATCTCCACAGTAAAACCTGGCACTATCAGCCAGGCATGGTGACTCATGCCTGTAATCTCACAACTTTGGGAGACCAAGGTGGGTGGATCACTGGAGGCCAGGAGTTTGAGATCAGCCTGGCCAACATGGTGAAACCTCGTTTCTACTAAAGAAGAAAAAAATACCAAAATTAGCCAGGCGTGGTGGCATATGCCTGTAATCCCAACTACTCAGGAGGCCGAGGCAGCAGAATTGCTTGAACCTGGGAGGCAGAGGTTGCAGTGAGCCAAGATCATACCACTGCACTCCAGCCTGGGCAACAGATGAGACCCCATCTCAAAAACAAAACAAACAAGCAAATGAACAAACACACACAATAATAAAACATGGCAATATTAAGATGGAGTGCTCCAGACTAGGAAATGAGAATGGTGGTATAGGCCTGACCCTTTCTAACCCGATTTCCACCTATTAAAGTTTTACCAATCCTTAAAATAATGTTTAAATATCAGAAATTTTGTATTTTCTACCTAAATACCTCTGCCATGGCACCCTCTTTACTGTACCATGACTTTCAGTTATTCATGCACAGCTTTTCTCTCCCCTATTAGGCTGTGAGATCTTGATTTACTTTTTCTTTACGTACCCCACCACATCATCTAGAACAGGGCTTTGTATCCCCAGTTAGTGGGAGTGGCCAATTTCCAGGACCCAAGGTTCTGAGGCTGTAGTGTGCCTCAGAGCCATGGAGGATGCTTGTTTCAATGCAGAAACATGGGCCTCATCCCAGATGTAAAGAATCGAAACTTCCATGTGTAGAATCCAGAAGTCTGCATTTAACAAGCTCCCCAGCAGATTCAGGCAATCAGAGGATCACACAGTGAGAGCCTCTGGCTAAGGTTGAAGCTTTCAGCTGAGAGTAAGGTCTTGTTAAAAGTTACACATGTCCAAGTCTTATTGTATCTTGCAGTATTCTTTCTTATACAGCATCTCAACCTTGGCTACACATAAGAATCACCCTGTGAACTTTAAAACATTTGCGTGCCCAGACCACACCACACGCCAGAGCAACTAAATCAGAATCTCTGGGTGAGGGCAGCCCAGCGTATCAGTACTTTTTAAACCTCCTCAAACAATTCTATTGTACAGCTTTGGTTGGGAACTACGGTGAAAGTAGAAAGGGTAGTAACGTGATCAGAATTCACTCTAAAATAGCAAGAAGGCAGAGAGAAGCAAAGTGATCAGGCTGAGATGATACATCTTGGTACTTGCTAGGCCTTTAAGTGTGGAGGTGGAGATGGAGTAGGTAGAGCTACTGCTACAGATTGAGCCCTGGATTATCACTACAGTCCGGACATTATATTATGTGGCACTTAGCTTATTTTGTTTATTTTCTGTTGCCCTCCACTAAAATGTGAACTCCATGAAGGCAGGAATTACCTTGTTTCCCACTGTCTCCCCAACACACGGTGCTAATCAAGTATGTGTGGCATGAATCAAAAAGAATGAGTTACATTTGGGAATTATCTGCCTCAAAATTGCCTGGGGCACTCATTAAAACAACAGATGCCCTTCACTGTTGCACTATTGCTCTTCTTTCTGCTCTGTCCAGTAGAAATAACATTCTCCACTAATGTTCCCTTTTCTTACTCATTAGGCCAGCCTTCATAATCATCCCAAATAAAACCCTTTCAAGCTAGTTAGTAGGATGAGTGCATTCATTCATTCATTCACCAAATATTTATTGGTGAATAAGTGCTAGACTCTGGAGAAACAGCATTCTAGTAGGGAACACCTACAATAAACAAATGAACACACTAGTAAATATATAACTATAAATGAGGATATGTTCTGCGAAAGAGAAGAATACAGTGTACTATAAGAATGAATAACAGGAGAACCGAACAGACTGGAGAATAGGGGATGGCCTCTCTGAAGAAATAACATTTCAGCAGATTTGCAGAATGTGGGACAGTTAGTCAGTTGAAGAGGGTCAGGGAAGAGCTTTCTGGGCAGAAGAAACAGGATGGGTGAGTGTCTAGAGTCAGGAAAGAGCTTGGTGCTTTTGAACTGAAAGATGGGCAGAGTAGCTAGAACACAGTAATAAGTGGCAGAGTAGCTGGTGAGAAGGGCAGGACCCATTCATGTAGGACTTTGTAGGACAGAGGAAGGAGCTTGGATCTCTTCCTAAATGTGAAGGGATGCCTTTGGAAGGTGTAAGTATGGGAATGATATGCTCTGATTGGTATTGCTGCTGTTTAGAGAGAAGACTGTAGCAGGGCAGGATTGTAAGCAAGGAGTCCACACAGGAGGCTCCTAGTGTACTTGAGTGGAGTAGTGGAGATGGGGAGTAGTGGACAGATTCAGTAGTGGATGGATTTTTGCTGGAGAAATGTGTCTTTTTCACCACAGCTGGTGACAGTCTCACTTCAATCATTTCAATTGGAAAGAAACAAGTACCTTAGGTTAAATCAGTGACACACGGATTCTTTCAAAGCATGATCTATCTATACATTGGTTTGTTAACTTACTTTTTTGAGGTACAATTTAATTCATTTAAAGGCACAGATCTTAAGTGTACAGTTTTATGGTCTTTAAAAAATGTATACATCCATGTTACTATTATCCAAACAACTCCAGAAAGTTCCCTTATGTCTTCTTCCTAACAATTCCTTGATAGACATCCCTGTTCTGAATAACCATTGGTTATTTTATTTTATTTTTTTTTGAGATGGAGTCTTGCTCTGTTGCCCAGGCTGGAGTGCAGTGGCCGGATCTCAGCTTACTGCAAGCTCCGCCTCCAGGGTTTACGCCATTCTCCTGCTTCAGCCTCCTGAGTAGCTGGGACTACAGGCGCCCGCCACCTCGCCCGGCTAGTTTTTTTTTGTATTTTTTAGTAGAGACGGGGGTTTCACCATGTTAGCCAGGATGATCTCGATCTCCTGACCTCGTGATCCGCCCGTCTCGGCCTCCCAAAGTGCTGGGATTACAGGCTTGAGCCACCGCGCCCGGCCACCATTGGTTATTTTTGCCTGTTCTTGAACTTTACATAAATGGAATCATATTTTATACATTATTTTGTGTCTGGCCTTTTAAACTCACCATAATGTTGAGATTCATTCAAAATTGTATATAACAAGAGTGCATTTCTTTTTATTGCTAAATAACATTCCATTGTATGAATAATCATAATTTGTTTATCAGTCTTTCTGTTAATGGACATTTGAATGGTTTCC
>NW_016830366.1:167955-182164 GCF_001698545.2 Rhinopithecus bieti
GTAATGACATTGAGAAATTTTATGTATTTATTTGTTATCCATATATATTCTTTGGTAAAGTGTCTGTTAAAGTATTTTGCCCTTTAAGAAATTGAACTGGGGGCTTCAAGATGGCTGACTAGAGGCACCTGGCAATCGCCTCCTCTGCAAAGAAAAACTAAAACAGCAGTAGATAACCACGTGTTAAATAGAGCTTCTAAGAGAGAACACTGGAATTCCACAGGGAAGGGAAAGGGACCATCTGAGAAAGAGAGGGAGGCAAAGCAGCTGGCTCAACCAAGATATGCTCAGAACCAGGAAAAATTCCCTATTGTGGGTAAAAGGTAAGGAAGATATCCTCAGGGGTACACATTACCACCATAAATTCCTGCAATCCTAGCCATGGGAGAGCCCCTTGGCGTTCGTGGGCCTTGAGCTTAGTATAGGGAGCTGCCTAGAGTGGCAGGTGGTACAGGTGTGCTCACAGGAATCTTAATCATGTATGCAAGTGCCAGCTGTGGTGAGTGGGGCCAGGTGATCCCCAGGCCCCAGATGACATGTAAAAGCACTGGTGGTGACAGAGGTGGGGCATGCCTGTCCTCAGGCTCCAGGATGATGTAGGGGCAGGCCGGTCTGTAGTGTAGTTCTTCCAGCTTTGTTTTTCTTTTCAAAATTTTTTGGTTACTTTGAGTCCTTTGCATTTCCATATAAATTTTAGAACAAGCTTGTTAATTTCTATAAAAATGCATGTTAAGATTTTGTCTAGAGTTGCATTGAATATGCAGATCAATTTGGGGAAGATTGACATCTTAACAGTATTGATTATTCCAAGTGGTGAACACTCTTCCTCTCTTTAATTAAGTCTTTTAAAATTAATCTCAGCAATGTTTTGTAGTTTTTGGTGTACAGCTTTTGCGGTTTGTTTTTTTTTTTTTGACAAATTTTTCCCTAAGTGTTTCATACTTTTGATGCTACTATAAATAGTATTTTAAATTTCAATTTCTGATTGTTCATTCCTAGTATAGAAAAACATTGTATAATAATCTTATATCCTGCAACTAAGTTCAACTCACTTCTTAGTTTTAGTAGCTTCTTTGTAGGTTACACTGGATTTTCTCCATCATTTCTTCTGAAAAGAAAGATAGTTTAATTTCTTCCTTTCTGATCTGGATGCTTTTTCTTTTCTTGCCTTAGTGCACTGGTTTGAATGTCCAGTACATTGTTGGATAGAAGTGGTAAGAGCACACATCCTTGCTTTGTTCTTGATCTTAAGAGGAAAAATTGTAATTTTTCCTAATATAAATATATGTAGGTTTTTGTGTAAGTGCCCTTTATGTTCGGAAAGTTCCTTTTTATTCCTAGTTTGCTGAGAGGTTTGTTTTTAATTGGGACTAGATGTGGTATTTCCTTAAGTCTATTGAGAAAATAATATGTTTTTAGTTTTTTAATCCATTAATATGGTGAACTGAATTAATTTCCGAATGTTAAACCAACTTTGCCTCCCTGGCATAAACCACACTTGATATCAATGTATTCACTTTTTAAATGTATCTTGTTGGATTTGGTTTTCTGAGATTTTGTTAAGAATTTTTGCATCGAAGTTTATAAAGGATATTAGTTTGTAACCACAGATCTTTTCTTTTCTTGTAATTTCTTTTTATAGCTTTGGTGTCAGACAAATATAGGCCTCAAAGAATGAGTTGAGAGGTATTCTATTGTCTCCAATTTTTTGGAAGAGGTTATGTAGTTTTACTATTATTTATATTTAAATGAGTAGTAGAATTCACCAGTAAAGTAATTTGGCTTGGTAGTTCTTCTTAAAGTTTAGTTGTAACGTGGAATGTGAAGTCATATCAATGAATGTTTTACATTTATCTTTCAACTCAAACAACTGGACAAGTGCTTTCCACTGAAACAACCACTATACTTCAGTGCAAAATGGAACTACTTTATGCATACTTCTCATTTCGTTACTTTGCAATATAAAAGATTTAATAAAAATAATAATTTTTACTCTTTCTCCAAAGGCATTCTTAAATGAAACTGCTTTTTTGTTCTCTGAGTATGTGGTATTGAAGACTACAATAAAAAGTATTATTGAAGACTACAAAAGCCACTACAAGTTAGTGGTTTAGTTCCACTGCCTTGATTCATTCTAAGAGGCTGGCAGTTTTACTCACCATTGCTTTTGCACTATCTGTGCAAACTTCAACATAGTGAAAAAAACGAATAATATTTTGATATTATATTAGTTTTGACCTTGTGGACCCCCTGAGACTGTCTCAAGGAATTGTATGGGTCCACAGACCACACTTTGAGAAGCACTGCATTATAATATGAGGATACGTATTCAAATGTTCAGCTTGGATTTAATATCCCAGTTACATTCCATGGTGTCTGTACTGATGGTTCCCCAGTGAATATACCAAAAATCAAAATAATGAGAAATTCAATAAGAAGAGTTTCTCTCTACTCAAAATAAGATCTTAAAGCAAGTGAATCACAAGTGAAGAAATATAGGCCTTTAAAAGTATATTAAGCCAGCTGAATCTGTTTCTCCGAATTGACTTACACCATACTGCAATTATTTATCTTTGGTTAACAAAAATAAACTCTCAAGTTTCAAGAAACTAACCTCAATTACTTGCAGGTCACCTTACCTCTTCCACCTCCAGTTTCCTTATCTGTAAAACTGTGTGGGAGGTGGTGGTGATCATAATAGAATCTACCTCATAATGCTATAGGAACCAAATGAGATCCTGAATGTAAAGCATGTGAATGCTGAATTAATATTAGCTATTATGCTAATGTTCTATGTCATTCCTTTTATGACTGCATTGTATTCTGTAGTATGAATGGATGAAAATTTGCCCTGGTCATGCCATATAGTCTGATAGCTCTGGGAACTTTGGAAGATAGGAGTCATGGGGTTGGAGTAATATAATTTTGGAGGTGTTGAATTTTCTACCAGTTTCATTTCATGTAATCACTCAGTAATTTAAAGTAAGTTAAAAGGTAGATTAATAGAGATTCCTATAGGATTTCCATTGTATGGATGGATAAAACTCATCTGTAATTTATTCCTGGAGTACTTAAAATTGCTTAATTCTTTCAAGGAAGTACTTCTCACCATCACCCCTCACCACTATACTAATATACACACATAGGCACACACACACACACACACACACATCTTATTATTTGCCTAAAAATTTCATGATGACAAATTTAGGTCAGGTCTGACTGAATTATCACAAAATCTGAAATCTAACTATTTAAAATCAGAAAAAAAAACAATTTTGGAGGTGTTGAAGGAGCTATGTACTTTCTAATAGATGCTGGTCCAGGCTTCGACCAAGGCAGGGTTTCTCAGCCTTGGCTCTTTTGACATTTTGGACTGTATAATTCTTTGTTGTGTGTGTATCTGGGGTAAGGGGTGCTGTGCACTGTAGGATGTTTGACAGCATCCCTGGTCTCTTCCCACTTGATGCTAGTGGTACCCTTCACCCCGTGTCATGATAACCAAAACATCTCTAGACGTTGTCAAATATCACCCAGTGGGCAAAGTCGCTTCCAGTTGAGAATCACTGAACCAGGCACTCAAGAAAGACCCTTCTGGCTGGACAGAACAGTACAGAAACAGAATTGTATAAGGAAGTTGTTTTTAGATAATTTTACTTAAATATCTCTGTTGGAAAAGACAACAGCAATAATAACAGCTATTATTTACTAAGTGCTCTTAGGCACTTTGCAACATTAATCCTTACAGCAACACTATAGATATGAATATTCCCATTTTACAGATGAGTAAAACAATACTCAGAAAGGTTAAGTTACATGCCCAAGAGAGGGACAGAGCTAGGATTAGTATCTGATCTAATTGACTTCTAAGCTCATGCTCTGAACCATCGCAGTATTAATTTTGTTAGAAATGCAGCTTCCTCTGTGGGATGTTAATATTTAGTGCACCTTGTATAATCCTGTCTGGTGACCCTATTGGGATAACTGAGTTGCGCATAATTTTAGATGAGAAATTGAGTAGGGGGTGACTTCCTGACCCAGTACGTGGGATAGCTTTGGGGTAAACTTAATTGAAGTATTACTTTGATGGGTTACAGAGACGTCTGAGGTAAGATCAAAGAGACATCTGTATAAGGCCTTGAGGGACCAAATTAGCCATCTCATTGGTTCTAGCAGCCATGACAATAATTAGTCAAGCAGCCTTTCGAAGGTGCTGGTAGGACTTTCCTGATACTCTGATTATCTCTCTCAAGGGGAAATGAAATCACCTTTGATTGACCCCAGACCTGGCTGCTAAGCACTTTGGTTTAGTTGAAGAGAAAATATTTGGGGAAATGTTAACCATGCACTCTAACCTCTAGGGCAGGGTTCTGCCAACTGCCTGTCACAACCCATTAGGGGTCATGAAATCTATTTAGTGGATCATGAGCAACACTTTTTTAACCCAGTTTACATGACTCCTTTTATTTCACACACTCATGGACTAGACCATTGTAAAGTAATATGGATTACTAAAGATAGCATTATTTTATGACATCATTAATTAAACATCATAATTATTTCTTGTGTTCTTCTTCGCGTATTTACAGTGTACAGTTTTCATTTCCTTTTTTTTTTGTTTAGACAGGTCTTTAGTCTGTCCTAGTCCTAGAGGTCAGTGGCATGACACAGCCTCACGCAGCCTTGACTCACAGGTCAAGCAATCCCTCCCACCCTCAGCCTTTCCAAGTAAGCGGGACCATAGGTCGTGCTCCTGGTTAATTTTGTATTTTGAGAGACGGGATTCCCACCATGCTGGCCCAGGCGGCTGTAACCCCCCAGTTCCAAGAGATCCACCTGCCTGGCCTCCCAATGTACTGGGGACGAACAGGGTGGCCCACCACGCTTGGCCTTTTCTTTACTGATATACAATGGGTGACATATTTATAGGGTACATGTAAGTGTGCACAAGCATAGAATGTGTAATGATCAAGCCAGGGTATTTTGGGGTATCCATCACCATAAGTAGTTTATCATTTCCATGTGTGGATCCATGAGTAACATTTAAAACAGAAAGACCAGAGTAAAAAGATAAGGATCCATACCTATAGCAGACCAGCTAAATAATTGTGGGGCCACGCAAAATAGAAATATGAGCTCTCGATAAAAGACAGAAAATACTGTTGCTAGAGGGACTCAAATATAAAGCTCTTCTTTTTTCTGCCAGTCCTCTGTCTTGACTGGGCTCCATATGGAGATTTTTTTTTTTTTTTTTTGAGACAAGGTCTCACTCTGTCGCCCAAGCTGGAATGCAGTGGGACAATCACGGCTCACTGCAGCCTCGAACTCCTGACCTTCAGCGATCTTGCCACCTCAGCCTCCTGGGTAGTTGGAACTACAGGTGCACACCATGCCCAGCTAATTTTTAAATTTTTGTAGAGAGATGTTTCACCATGGTGCCCAGGCAGTTCTTGAACTCCAAAACTCAAGGAATCTGCCCACCTCGGTCTCCCCAAGTGCTGGGATTACAAGCGAGACCCACCGCGCCTGGCTGCCACGTCGTTTTTTTATTTGCTATTTATTCCAACCCTAAGTTAAAAAAATAATTTAAATTATTAACGTAAAATTTACCATTAATCTTTATTAGGCAAGGCCAGTTTAAAGACACAAATATAAAAGCACTTAACTTATATGCAGAATCACCAAAACTACACAATTTATATTTTGTAGCTTTTACCAGAACAGTGGAAACGCTGCACAAAATGAGTTGAAGTGTTTTTATTTCACTTCCGATACATGCACATACTAAAAATAGTCTCTGCCTTTGGTTTACTGGTGAGTAAGGCATGATGAAAGAGAAAGGGTTGATGTATCTTTTCCCTTTTTTTCTATGTCATCATTTTCAGCATAACTGGTTGACTAATACAGGAAAATAACACCGTAGGATATAATAGGGTTCCTTG
The DNA here is from genome assembly GCF_001698545.2 of Rhinopithecus bieti. NCBI lineage: Eukaryota > Metazoa > Chordata > Mammalia > Primates > Cercopithecidae > Rhinopithecus > Rhinopithecus bieti. The sequence goes on from NW_016830366.1 coordinate 173,898, forward strand.
GTTTTCATATTTCTTTCTTTCTTTTCTTTTTCTTTTTTTTTTTGAGACAGAGTCTTGCTCTGTCGCCCAGGCTGGAGTGCAGTGGCGCGATCACAGCTCACTGCAAGCTCCACCTCCCGGGTTCACGCCATTCTCCTGCCTCAGCCTCCCGAGTAGCTGGGACTACAGGCCACCATGCCAGGCTAATTTTTTGTATTTTTGTTAGCCAGGATGGTCTCGATCTCCTGACCTCGTGATCCACCCACCTCGGCCTCCAAAGTGTTGGAATTACAGGGGTGAGCCACTGAGCCTGGCCGGTTTTCATATTTCTTAGACTTCCATTGCACTGAATTCTTTCTGTCTGTGAAATAAGATCTCGTTCAAAAGGTAAGCAGACTTCTTTGGCCTGTCACTACCCTACTCCACACCACTTTAGTTGTGAGGGAACACACCTTCTTCTCCTTTTGAAACTTGCTGAACTCCCAAGCATTGCCAGTTCACTGCAGTTGTTTTCTCCGGGGACATCACAAACACTATATGTAAATGAGGGAACAAGAAACACTTTCCGCATCTACTCCGCTCACGTGCATGCTCCACTGTTGCATTTGACTTCCTTTACAAAACACAAGTTCAAAAATAAAATTATTAAAGATTCCTAGACAGTGGTAGCAGAACATTAAACCAACTATGGGGCTCTTCTGAGCACGGGGCCCTGTGCTACTATAACGGGTCACATGCTTAGGAAGCCAGCCCGGAGGATAACATATTGTTTGTGAAGTTTTACTTCAAGTGTGTGTGTGGGAGTGTGTGGTATGTATGTACTGGGGTCATCGTCAAAGTCTGGGAATCCTGCTTTAGGAGAAAGCCAGGCTTCTCCTGTTTCCTCCCCTACTAGGGGTTAGAGCTTCCTCTGGGAAGAGTCAAGTGATTTTAGTTAGAACAGGACTAGGGCTAATCTCTTCAGTGCAGTGCAAGTTCTCTCTGTTCTGTGTTCTCCCCTGCCCCTGCATCTCATGTGACTGGTATGACAAGACAGGTCAGGGTGGTCTCCTCTTTATAAGCAGGCTGCCTTGACCTTACCCAAAAAGGAAACCAGGGTGGGCCTAGGAGAAAAAAAGCAGAACTGTCTTGTACCTGCTTAGGCTTTACTTCTCGTTTAAGCTCATTTAAGCTCAAGGGGCAAAAAGAGTCCTTTCACCTCACACACAGCGGGCCAGTTTACCAGGGTAAGTAACTATTAGGTTGGTGCAAAAGTGATTTTGCCACTACTTTTAATGGCAAAAACCGTGATCACTTTTGCACCAGCCTAATACTTTAGCAATTCAGCAATAAGTAGGCTCTTTCCTGGGGCATCTTTGTGATTATATCCTACCCTTGGGAATCTGTTGGAGTATGGGTGGCAAAATGGGCTTCAAGGATCCAGAGAACCTTAGCCATACCTGCCTTTTTCACTATTAACATAATAGGCCTTGACATCAGTTTTACTTTTTACATTGTAAACATTCCATCAGTTTCACAGAGAATTCAAAAGATAAAGAAAATTATGTGGAAGAAAAGTAAAATTACCTGTTATGTAAAATTCCATCATAAACACTGTGAACATATTTTGCATGTTTTTTTCCACTTATTTTCTTTTCTTTTCTTTTCTTTTTTTTTTTTTTGAGACGGAGTCTTGCTCTGTCACCCGGGCTGGAGTGCAGTGGCCGGATCTCAGCTCACTGCAAGCTCCGCCTCCCGGGTTTTACGCCATTCTCCTGCCTCAGCCTCCGGAGTAGCTGGGACTACAGGCTCCCGCCACCTCGCCCGGCTAGGTTTTTTTTTGTATTTTAGTAGAGACGGGGTTTCACCGTGTTAGCCAGGATGGTCTCGATCTCCTGACCTCGTGATCCGCCCGTCTCGGCCTCCCAAAGTGCTGGGATTACAGGCTTGAGCCACCGCGCCCGGCCTCCACTTATTTTTCTATGTGTATACGTTACAATTAAACACAATGGATCATATTGTCTACAGAAGTTTAATCTGTTTTATTTCACTTAGCATTATATTAGGAGATTGTTTCTTTCTCCCAGACAGTGCTGCACATGCACAGAAAAATTTCTGTCTTTCTCTCATGCACACTTAAGATGCATTGATGTCATTGGTTAAGGTAAAGTTAAGTCAGTTGTTTCTTGTAACTAGAAAACATTTTTATTTCCCTATTAGTTTCCCTCTCAGAGGAGAACCTTATTCCAAATTTACTCTTTGTTCCAGTAATTTGCACTCTCTGCCACAAGATAATAAGAAAAGAGTGAAGATATTTTCTTGTAGCTAGAATCAGACTTCTACACCAAGTTCAACTCTTTATCAAAATAATATTTACCTTTCTTACATCTTTCTAAGTAACAAAACTTTGAATGTGATATCCGTTATATCTGTTAACCAAATATAAAACCTCAGTTATGTGCATCATTTTTTTTCTAAATAACGTGGCAGCCCTTTGTCCCTTCTTGCCTTTAAAACTCGACCTACACAGGAAGACTTTCTCTCTCCTGATGCTTACCTGAAGTTACCCTGGGCTCTAAAATGTGTGCCATTTCGCTCCAGTGCCTGGCTTCCTGCTTCCTATCCTTTATAGGGAGCCTTCTTTCCTTTTCTATGTGTATATGTTACAATTAAACACAATGGATCATATTGTCTATAGAAGTTTAATCTGGTTTATTTCACTTAGCATTATGTTACGAGAGCTGTCGACTCTCCAATAGTGTTTTAGGGACAGTATTTTATTGATGAAGATAGAACTGTGGTTTAAAAACATTAAATAGTTAAATTACCATAGTAATTATAAACAGTAATTATTCCTTTTCCCCAGAATATAATTTTAAAAACACATTCATGCAGAATCAAAGCAGAGGTTTTGAAACAGGTACAGTAGAGGTCCTTCTGGGAATCAAATCAGCGGATTCCCACCCTTCCCACATTGGCTGATCCCATGGTTCTTGAACTGAACCTCCTCCCCTAATCCTCCTCTTCCTTCACTTCTAAGAATCACTACCCGTTTTCTTCATGAGAGTTAACACTAACCAGAGAGGGATGGTTAGACCCTGGTGATCTTCCATTACATCCAAACAAGGAAAGAGCATTTAGAGAGAATTTCTAAGGAAATACCTCTGTCCATGTCTTTATCTTAAGTACATCCTACAAGAGATAAAAAATGACGATGGCAACAAGCCAAGAATCTCATAGCTCTCCTTATCTTGAGTTTGCAGGGTATGAAAATCACAGAATGTCAAACTCTGGAAATCATCCCATCCTTCATTTTGCAGATGCAGAAAAAGATCCAGAAAGTAAAGGACAGATTTGGAAGTCACATATCTAGTCAGTGGCAGATCTGGGACTAAAAGCTCAAATTTCCAGATTCTGATTTCAGCACTTTCAGCTCTGCCAAACTATCTAAAACTGGGAATTGCATTACTTGTAGAATGATTTTAGGCTCTAATGAGCAGCAGCTTGCTGAACGGTAGAACGGCCAAAGGAGACTACTGCCACTTGCTGGTAGCATATGTAAATTGTTGAGAATGTTGCTAAAAGGGAAATGCATTCATTCATTTATTCATTTAATTCCACAAATATTTACTATCAGCCTGGCATGTGCAAGCAATATGCTGGGTGCTATGGGGATGGCGGTGGAGTCCCATTCTCATGGGCCTGACATTTTAGTACGGAAGTCACAAAAAATAAACAACAAATTATTTAGTAAAAAAGTGCAAGTGCCTTAAGAGCAGTATAGACACAACGATGTGGGAGTTCAGGGAAAGGACAGTTTCATGCTTTCTCACAGGGATCTGGGAAGAAGAGGATATGGAGAAAAGATTGGTGAATTTGGCTTCAAAGGACAAATAGTTTAAGAATTGTTGAAATGGTGATAAGGCAGAACACTCAATCCTAGATCTGGTTAAGCATTTAAAGCCTGAACTCTTAATTAAAAAAAAATAGGTGTGTATCCATGGCACACGTTTTCATATGTAACAAGCCTGTGCATCCTGTACATGTATCCTGGAACATAAAATAAAATAAAATAAAACAAAACAAAATAAAATAAAATAATAATTTAAAGATAAGGCCAGGCGCAGTGACTCATGCCTGTAATCCCAGCACTTTGGGAGGCCGAGGCAGGTGGATCACCTGAGGTCAGGAGTTCAAGACCAGCTTGGTCAACATGGCAAAACTCCATCTCTACTAAAAATACGAAAATTAGCTGGGTATGGTGGTGCCTATAATCCCCGCTACTTGGGAGGCTGAGGCAGGAGAATCGCTTGAACCCAGGAGGTGGAGGTTGCAATGAGCCGAGATTGCGCCATTGCATGCCAGCCTGGGCAACAAGAGTGAAACTCCGTCTCCAAAACAAACAAACAAACAAACAAACAACAAAAAAAGATAAAAAAAAGAAGTAAAATCTTCTATTGAGAAAAAAAGTTGTGTATATTTATGGAGTACATGTGATGTTTTGATACAGGCATACAGTGCGTACTAATCACATCCGAGTAATTGGGGCATCCATCACTTCAAGGATTTATCATTTCTTTGTGTTAGGAACATTCCAATTCCACTATTAGTTATTTTAAAATATACAGTAAATTATTGTTGACTGTAGTCACTCTGCTGTGCTATCAAATGCTAGATCTTATTCATTATATCTATGGTTTTGGACCCATTAACCATCCCCACTCTAAAACCTGAACTCTTAAACGTTATGCTGTATAGGCCTTTTGATTGGGTTGAGATTTACAGTTGGAAAATAGCATAAGGCCCTGAATGCCACGCTAAATGATTTGAATTTGTTCTGTAGGTAGCCAAGGATGGTTTTAAAGAGAGTCATCTGATCATAACTGTACTCTTGTCCCAAAAGCACTGAGCATTTGGATTAGGGCTTGAGAGCAGATCAAAGATGACAGTACAGAGGAGTGGGTTCCATCAGAAGCTCTGATGGCTGGTAATTATTCTGCAGCTTTTTTCTTCATGGGGTCTCACTATGTTGCCCAGGCTGGTCTCGAACTCCTGGGCTCAAGCAATACTCCTTCCTCAGCCTCCCAAAGTGCTGGGATTACAGGCATGAGCCACCGCCCCTGACCAATTATTCTGCAGCTTTAATTGCTCAGAGCCTTTTGCTAAGCTCCACTCTGCTACACTTGGCTGGTCACATTAAGAGCTGCCAAATCTATTCCCTGAGTTACAGATCAGGACTTTGTCAGAAGTCAGCTTTATATTCAAATAATTTTATTATATGTAAATATATACATATATAAAATAGATATATAAAATATATATGTATTATATATGCATTATATGTACAAATATAAGTACATATATAAAAATGTATATTTTTTTGGAGGAAAGGTTTACTTTTTTTCTAGTTTAATATCATTTACTGATTCCAAAATTTTCTAACATTACAGAACTATTTTTTTTAACAAATGATTCATACTGTTTTTAGTTTGCTTTATTAAATGGCTTATACAGCACAAATTCTCTTTGCATATCAGCACATGTAGATCCACCTAATTTTAAAATGCACCTTTGTATATTTTCTCAGTTCCTCTATGGATAGACATTTTGAGTTCTTTTCATTTTTTTTCTATTACAAGCAATGATGCAATACATATATTTATACATAAATCTTTGCACATTTGTGGAGATGTTTCTACAGGAAAAATTTCTAGCACTATAAATGTTGCATCACTGGGTCCTATGAGTTTTCTTTTGCCAGATACTACCAAATTGACAGATACTACCAAATCGCCCTTTGAAAATATCATACCAATTTATACTTTCAGCCAGGACGTGCTGGCTTGTTCATACCCTCTTTAATACTATCAAACTTTTACACTTTTCATACTGGGATAGACAAAAAAGGATATCTTATATTTCCAGTAATCAATATACATTAAGCATTCATATTTGGGGGGAATTAGGAAGTTAATGCTAACTAGCCTCTCTCATTCTTCCATATAACTTGCATATGTTCTCAAAAGGTTGTTAGGGTCATTTTTCAGGGCCTGGCATGTTGGACACTCATTCTGGGAACACACACCGTATGTATGTTTGGTATATAACTTCATAGAGTTTGTATATAGGAAATATAGGTATAGCTGGATAATGAAAGTGACTTAAGTTGCACGATAACCTAATTCAAGGAAATAGCTGAATCGCCCATCAAAGGACACAAATGAAGAAAATCTTCATCTGATAAGAAAGACCTACAGAGCATAGTAGCTCTGTCCTGGATCTGTCACTTGGCTGTTTGTCTTGTTTCATTCGCATCATATACAAACCACATTTTCCAAATGGTGACATCATTGATAATACAGTGGCTCAAAGTAATGTAATTGTTTCGCCAGATGACAGTATTGTTGGCTCAACACCCCAAACACGTGATGGCATAGTTTCCAGTCAGGGAAAACAACTGTAACAAAAGCATCTAAGCCCAAATATTTGAGTAGTTGCCTCTCTCAACACAATAGCTAACAGACCGACTTAGCACAAATAATCATGAATTGTCTTAGTCTGTTTGGGCTGCTATAATAAAATATTAGGTTGGTGCAAATGTAGTTGTGGTTTTTGCATTGTCGGAAATTGTGGTTTGATATTGGAATACATTCTTAAATAATGTGGTTATGTTAGACATCATTTTAATGGGTCCGCGCTATTTATTTATTTATTTTTGCTAACGACTTATTACTTGCTGTTTATTTTAGGCTATGGAAATGATGTTACACAAAAAGCAAATTTGAGAAATTTTCTTATTTGAGTTCAAAATGGGTTGTAAAGCAACAGAGGCAACTCACAACATCAACAATACATTTGGCCCAGGAACTGTTAACGAACGTGCAGTGCAGTGGTGGTCCAAGGAGACGAGAGCCTTGAAGATGAGGAGCTTAGTGGCCAGCCATCAGAAGTTGGCAACAACCAATTGAGAGCAATCATAGAAGCTGATCTGCTTACAACTACACGAGAAGTTGCTGAAGAACTCAACGTCGACCACGCTACAGTCATTTGGCATTTGAGGCAAATTGGAAAGGTGAAAAAGCTCAGTAAGTGGGTGCCTCATGAGCTGACCGAAAATTTAAAAATCATCATTTGGAAGTATTGTCTTCTCTTATTTTACATAACAACAACAATAAACCATTCCTCAATTGGATTGTGACATGTGACGAAAAGTGGATTTTATACGACAGCCAGCGATGACCAGCTCAGTGGTTGGATGGAGAAGAAGCTCCACAGCACTTCACAAAGCCAAATTTGCACCATGAAAAGGTCCTGGTCACTGTTTGGTGGTCTGCTGCCTGTCTGATCCACTATAGCTTTCTGAATCCCAGCAAAACCATTACATCTGAGAAGTATGCTCAGCAAATTGATGAGATGCACCCCAAACTGCAATGATGGTAGCCAGCATTGGTCAACAGAAAGGGCCCAATTCTTCTCCATGACAATGCCTGACCACAGGTCGCACAACCAACACTTCAAAAGTTGAACAAATTGGGCTACAAAGTTTTGTCTCATCCGCCATATTCATCTTACCTCTTGCCAACTGGCTACTACTTCTTTAAGCATCTTGACAACTTTTTGCAGGGAAAATGCTTCCACAACCAGCAGGATGCAGAAAATACTTTCCAAGAGTTCATCGAATCCCAAAGCATGGATTTTTATGCTACAGGAATAGACAAACTTATTTCTCGTTGGCAAAAATGTGTTGCTTGTGAAACAGCTCCATTGTCTGGGGTATATACCCTAGCTCTTGATCTCAGTCGAGAAGGAATTCAGGACACAGACACACAAGAGGAGTGGGTTTTGGAGCAGAAAATTTAATAGAAAAGAAGAAAAGAGAGAAAAGCTTCCTCATGTTGAGAAAGCCCAAAAGAGGGTCTCCAAGAGGAAAAAAAAAGGACTGCTGGCGCGAATGCGCCAAGTTTTATAGTCCAGGTTGAGGAGGCAGTGTCTGATTTACACAGGGCTCCTAGATTGGTTAGATCAGTTATGACGTCTACATAGTGCGTGGGAGAAGGGTCGTCCCACCCTAATCTTATTATGCAAATGGGTATTCCAGTTGATCGGTGCCATCTTGTCTGCTTCTTACTGTACATATGTGACTGACAAAGAGAAGGGGAGATGGAGCTGCCATCTTGAACATGATTGGCACAACTGCTGGTATATATGTCTGCAGCTTAATTTTACAGGCTGCTCTTCATTAGAAAGGAAAATAATTTGGGGCTGCTTTTCATTAAAAAGACCTGTAATCCCAGCACTTTGGGAGGCCG
>NW_016830366.1:185110-189076 GCF_001698545.2 Rhinopithecus bieti
AAAAAAAAAAAAAAAAAAAAAAAAAAAAAAAAAAAAAGCCTTACTGGGGACTCCCATACCCTTACTGTCTACCTAAGTAATTTCTTCTTAATTCTTACGTCAATTGTAATGGTTCCTATTTTGATTAATAAAGATGTGTTTGAGCCTAGTTATAATGATTCAAAATTCACGGTCCAAAACCGCAATTACTTTTGCACCAACCTAAAGTATTTTGCACCAACCAAAGTATGTTGTATAATTTATAAAGAATAGAAATTTATTGCTCACAGTCCTAGGGGCTGGGAGGTCCAAGATCAAGGCACCAGCAAATTTGCTTTCTGGTAAGAGCCTGTTCCTCATAGATAGTGCCTTCTATACATCTTCACACATGGTACAAGCAGCACGGCAGCTCTCTGGGGCCTCATTTATAAGGATTGTAATGCCAGTCAGGAGGCCAGATCCTTCAAGACCTAATCAACCCCAAGGATCTTTTAATATAATCACCTTGGTGATTATATTTCAATATGTGAATTTTGGGAGTAACACAAACATTCAGTCCATAGCGTAAATAAATCTGTTTAAGCGAAATTTACCATTCACTTAGCTTATGTTAGTCTAGTTGGTTCTCCTCCTCCTGAGCACACTGAAGGATTCCACTTTCCCATTCTCTTTTGCTACTGAGACAGACCATGTGACTTTTTCTGGCCAATGAATTGTGAGATGAAGTGATACGTTTTATGATTATTTAATTGTCTGAGTGAGACCCTCCACTCTTTCTTCCCATGCCTGAAGTGATTATGGAAGCATGTATAGAGATTTCAGGTGCCACAAAATCAAAACAGCTGGTACCACTGAGTCACAACATGAGGGAAAGCTGCCTCAGAGTGTCACCTGGACTTGCAATGGATTTTGTGAGAGTCAGAAATTAAATTTTGTTGTAGTCAGACAGTGAGATTTTTGGTGTTTCTACCACAGCATAACTAATACAGCATTCCTTGGCCAAAATGAATCTGTTAAATGGCCCAGCTGAAGAAGAGACAAAATGGTGAATTAACAATCAACTGCTGGGTGCTTTCCATGTGCCCAGGAGAGTGCTAGGTGCAGGCACAATACAAAGATGTCTGCAACACAATCAAACTCTCACTGTCTCTATTTCCTTTGATTCTCTCCTTTCCAATAGGTAGGACTAAATGTTTCCTATTCAGTGCTCTCATAACACTTTTCCCTCCCCTCTCCCCATCAACACTTCAGCATGGTGACTACAGTTAATAATAATAAGTTGTAATCTAGATGTGGTAACACATGCCTGTAGTCCCAGCTACTTGGGAAGCTGAGATGAAAGGATCACTTGAGCCCAGGAATTCAAGTCCAGTTTGAGCAACATAGTAAGACTTCGTTTCTACAACAAGAAATGTATTGTATCCTTAAAATTTGCTAAGAGAATAAATCTTAAATGTTCTCACCACATACAAAAGAAGGGGTAAATATGTGAGGTGATGAGTATGTTAATGAGCTTGATTGTGGTCATCACTTCACAATGTATACATATATCAAATAATCCAATTGTACATCTAAATATATATAATTTTATACAATTTTATTTTCAAAAAAGAAACATGGTCAAGATTGCCAATTCCATAGTAGTAAAGACTTGAGTTGGTTTAAATACTACAGAGAAATATTAAAGAGTGGAAGGAGAGGTTGAGAATAGAGGGAAAGAGGGGAGAATGAAAGAAAGGGCTTAGGAAGTGATTCACTCAGTCATTCAACATATGCTTAAGGAAGGACCACCATATTTCTTACACCATACAGGTTCTGAAAATGCGGTGATAATTAAAACCCAGAGTGCAGATGGGGAGACTGGGCTTAGGAATGACTTCCTCTGTGCCAGGAAGAGAGGAGGCAAGGATCATGGCTGGGGTGGGTGGGTTTTTAATGGCATGAAGGCAGAAAGCCCTTTCCCTAAAGAGTAGGAAACAAAGGCCTTTTACTATGACTGAAGGTTAAGAAGAGTAGAGAAGGTTTCAAATAGTTCTTGTGGAGCATGAGGGCATATGATGATGAATTTTATGTATCAACTTGTGTCAACTCTTCTCTGGGTCTCCAGCCCATTGGCCTGTCCTACAGAATTTAAATTTTCCAACCTCCACAGATTTTTAGACAATTCTTTAAAATAGCTCACACACACACACACACACACACACACACACCCCTCCTAGTGGTTCTGTTTCTCTGGAGGACCCTGGACAGCATCCAAGGACTGGGTTGGAATTGGAGATCATGAATGTGTAGTTGCTGGCACCCATCCACATGGTGGCAGGATTTCCTCTTGCAGCACTCAGCAACTCTAACATAAGAAGGCGCAAAGAAGTCAGGTGCAGTTGAATTGACCCAGGGTTAGAGTTTTTCTGGAAAGTGAAATGGAAGTATAACGGGAATAGAGAGTCATTGAATAATATACCACAGGTCTAGTCTAGATCAGGAAAGAATTAAAGACAGAAAAGGGGCCGGGCGCGGTGGCTCAAGCCTGTAATCCCAGCACTTTGGGAGGCCGAGACGGGCGAATCACGAGGTCAGGAGATCGAGACCATCCTAGCTAACCCGGTGAAACCCCGTCTCTACTAAAAAATACAAAAAACTAGCCGGGCGAGGTGGCCACTCGGGAGGCTGAGGCAGGAGAATGGCGTAAACCCGGGAGGCGGAGCTTGCAGTGAGCTGAGATCGGCCACTGCACTCCAACCTGGGCGACAGAGCGAGACTCCGTCTCAAAAAAAAAAAAAAAAAAAAAAAAAAAAAGACAGAAAAGGGTTAATTGACTAGAACAACATGGAAGGGCCAGGGAACTGAAATTTGGTGAATTCTAAAAAACAAAGCAAAACAACAACAAGCAGGTATGTTATGGGTTGAGTTGTGTTCTCCTCCACCTGCCCCCACATAAAAAGATATATCAAAGTCCTAATTCCCAGGCACGTTCTCAGAATGTGACCTTATTTGAAAATAGGGTTTTTACGGAGATAACGCATAAAGAGGTCATTAGTATGGGCCCTAATCCAATATGATTTTATAATATAAGTCCTTATAAAAAGGGGCAATTTGGACACAGACAGACATGCAACAGAGAAAAGATGATGTGACTGACACATAGGGAGAATACTATGTGAAGACAAAGGATTGGAGTGATGCATCTACAAGCCATGGAATGCCAAAATTGCCAGCCAACCGCCAAAAGCTAAAAGAGAGGCAAGGAAGAATTTCCCTTAGGGGTTTCAGAGGAAACAATCCTGCTGACACTTTCAGACTTCTAGCCTCCTGAATTGTGAGACAATACATTTCTGTTATTTGAAGCCACCTAGTTTGTGGTATTTTGTAACAGTAGCCTTAGAAAACTAATCCAAGGTATATGGAGAGTAAGGCTGTCAAAGAGCCTGAAGGATACGAGTTAATAAGAGAGTAGACTCTAATTGAGTCCAGACCCCTGAAGCCAGTTAGAAAATCTTGAAGGGGTATGCAGGATCATCGGTTCCCCCTGGAGTTTCTGAAAAACCCAGATTTGTAGAGAGTGATGCTAGGTAACTAAGCAGTTTTATTGGAGTCACTGGACCCTTTCTTATCTCAACCCAAACCTTTACAGTGGTCCTAGGGCACCCCAGAGCAAACCAGGGGATCAGAATATAGAATCATCCCAACGTAACCATTTTGGGATCAAATGAGCACTGTGTTGCTTTTGCTAAACATTGCTACAAAGCCACTTTGTGTGAAACCAAAATGGCAAACAGACTTGTGGTTCACCATAGGGTGACTTCCTTTGGCCATCACTAAGCAACAAATCAGGATGGATCCAACTGTAGCCAATTACATGCTCTCCGGAAAAAAAGACTCTTTAGAAAGCAAGCTTGGCCGGGCGCGGTGGCTCAAGCCTGTAATCCCAGCACTTTGGGAGGCCGAGACGGGTGGATCACGAGGTCAGGAGATCGAGACCATCCTGGC
>NW_016830366.1:189451-197435 GCF_001698545.2 Rhinopithecus bieti
AAAAAAAAAAAAAAAAAAAAAAAAGAAAGCAAGCTTAAAAGTCCCATACAATACCATAGCTACCGCAGAAATCCTTCACTTTGCTAAAATCACTTTCACCTTTTGGAATTTCTTCAAAATAAAGGCAAAAACTTTATGCTGCACGTTGGATTATAAGTGTAGTTAAGACACCCATTATCGTATGAGAACTGTCTGGTTTTGCTTTAGAAAGCTAGAGTGGCAGATAACCCATTTCACTGACCTACTTTTAGTCTAAATAGAAAATGTCAACTAAAACCACCTTGTGTTAGTCTTTGAAAATCTATGTATTAAAGAAAAATATTACTTTAAGTTTCCTTATACTCAACAGCATATGTCCATGGACATTGACTCCAAAGATAAATAGGGCACAGCTCCTTCTGTCAATGGTATGTGCTACAATCTAGTTAGGAAAACAGTACATGTACATAAAAACACAATAATACATGGTAGCAGAGGGATTATCTCATTTAATTCTCACAAAAATCCTATGAGGGAAGTGCTATTTTTATGGTCATTTTACAGATGTGGAAACCAAGAAGCAGAGGGGTTAAGTAAATCTCCTAAGACAACAAAGCTATCAAGCAGTACAGCAAGTATTTGAGTCCAGGTAGTCTGGTTCTAGAGACAATGCTCTTAAGACTGCAATAGAGTAGAAAAGAATGACTCCTTGAATAGCAGCCTCCCAGGTGTCCAAAATCTTGAACTATGACCAGAAGAGGGACATTTGAGAGAGAAAAGCCTTTTGAACATAATTTCACATTCAGTTTCATAGTAACTATATAATATGGGTAGCTTTTTGAAAGTACACTATGTTATTATAGAAGACCAGCCAGTACCAATCAATTATCATAAAATTCTTCAGACATACGTTAGCATGATGAAGACTCTAGTTAACCTATACCTCAGTGGAGACTCTTCTCCTCTCTGGCTTCTTAATAATCTCCATCATCAACCTCTGATTCCACTGTGGTGGTCTTCCATCTAGCCAGTTGAGAAAACATTACTAATAAGGGACATAAACCCTTATATTTGCATTTAAAGGACAATAGCTATTATGTATTTAGCACTATTATGTATTAGCCTTTTGTATCTATTTTCTGAATCTTCATCAAAAACATGGAATTGGTATTATGTGTACCTCCATTTGACATCTGAGGAAATCGAGTTATAGACAGGCCAAAGTACCCAAGATCACATAGCTAGCAAGTGGTGGCTAGGACTTGAGCCAGGTCTGACTGACTGCAGAACCAGCTCTCTTAAACACCTCACTCTAATGAGTTCCATATAATATCAAATGAAGAAATTAATTCTACATATCAATCGACTATGCTGGTTTATATTCCTAATAACCTCTGTATGCCCATTCTGGATATATCTTCCTAGCTTATTTTGACTGGCATTGCTTTAGGACTCACTGGCATTAATCTATGCAGAGAAACTAGAGTTCTTCTATTTCTGTGCTATATGGCAAATTCTTCTAATTTAGACTATCTCATTCAATTCATTCATTTTTTTCTATTTAGAATGTGTATGTGCATACATGTGTGCACATTCATGTGTGTGCACATGAATGTATGTGTGTGTATTAAGCAACTCTTCAGCTCAGGATATCCATCAAATAAAGGACCTTACCTATAATAGCTTTGTGTTTCTAGATGCTATGGCTCTGAAAGAACAGTTGAACACACACACACACGCACACACAGACACACACACACACACACACACACACACACACACAAACTTGTATCAAGTCAGCAGAATCAGCAGAATTACACATAAAAAAAAACTTGTATCAAGTCAGCAGAATTATTCCTAACTTAAGGCCAGTTGGGGAGGTGATTTTAGGAGTCCTTCCGTGTTGGAACTCATGGAATGGGAGTGCAGAGGCTTGGAAAGGGAGTAAGTCCCTCACACCAAAAATAAAAATTACCTGTGGTTCATGAAGTGAGGCTGTAAAGTGGTGAGACGGGCTTCCTTAGCAGCCACATTCAATTACCCTGATCTGTGACTATTTTCTTTTTAAGACTTGACGTAAATTTTAACTTGATTTTATCTGGATTTGAAAAATAGACTGCAATAATCAGTTTATTATAAATGTATTCTGAGGTGATTTTCCAAGGTTTCTGTTGGTGATTGTTTAAAATTTACTATCACTATCTAGTCTTTGCCAGCTCCACCACCTCCAACCTAGCCCAGGCCCCTATTCCTCCTGCCCAAATGATCACTAGTTGGCCTGGATAACCACAGTGATACCCACCTTCTATCCATCCTACATACTGATACCAGAATAATGATCCTTCAACATCACACACACCACTCAGTCCCCTGTACTAAGCTTTTCAATGACTCCATGGATTTCCAATAGCAGAAAGTGTAAACTCATCTGCTAGGCTATCAAGACCCTCCCTTCAGGCCTCATCCTGGCACCCACCCATCCTTAATTCCCACAACTCCTAGCATGCTTCTGCACCTTCTATTCTAGTCGGGCCTATTCAATCTCTGTCCCATGAACACAGCATGCTCATTTATTTACGTATTATCGTATTATAACAAGGTGCTGTATTGATTTCATTTGAAAACATACTGTAGGTAAAAGATCCTACTCTATGCCATGATCTTGGTGAGATGCTAGACCACAAAGGTGAAAAAGGCAGTCCATACCCGTCTGGTGAAGGTGACAGGCAGCTTAACAGGCAATCATTTTGCAGCATGATAAGTGGTATATGAGGGAGGTCCAGAGAGCTGTGGGAGCTCAGAGGAAAGGAACTTAACCCAGACTTTAGAGAGCAGGGAAGGACTTAAGAAGAAGTGATGCTGCAATTTTAATGCATAAAACATGAGTAAGAGTTAGTGAGACAAGGAGTTTGAAACAGGAAGTGACATTCCAAGCAGAAAAGAGCAGCATTGACAAAGGCCTGGAAGAGATCCTGATACGTTCATGGAACAGATTCCCAGATTCATGGCCCTGATCCCCAGAACCTGTTCATCTTATAACTTGGTACTCTTTGAGCAACATCTCCCCATTCCTCCTACCTGGCAGTCCCTGATAATTACTGTTCTATTCTCTGTTTTTATGTTTTTGACTTTTTTAGATTCTGCACATAAGTGAGATCATGCAGTATTTGCCTTTCTGTGTTCGGCTTATTTAGCTTAGCATAATGTTCTCCAGATCTACCTATGTTGTTTCAAATCCAAGATTTCTCCCCTTTTTAAAGCTGAATAGTTTTCCATTGTATATGTGCACCACATTTTCTTTATCCATTCATCCATCGATGGGCACGTAAGTTGATTCCATATCTTGGCTATTGTGAATAGTGCTGCAATGAACATGAATGTGCAGATATCTCTTTGAGATAATGACTTAATTTTCTTTGGATATACACCTGGAAGTGGGATTGCTGGATCAAGGTCCAAAGTGGTGTTGCTAATTGCTAATCTCAAGAGAGGACTCCCATTATGTGGAGAATAGTAAAGATCATCACGATGTCAACCACCAGAAGCAGAAGTCCGTATACTTACACTTACTATGAGATTCTGCATTCAGAAATGAGCAAGAGGAAGGCCAATCACTCAGAGGTATTGCACTTGAAGCTTGATGAAAAACAAGGATGAGACCTTGGGTTGTATCCTTCAGAAAGGGAGTAAGTGCCTTTAGTGTAATGCATGGAAGATAGTCATATTAGATTAGGGAACATGAAAGTAAGTAAATGGAAAGAAGGATGCACGTGGATGCTGGGCATTTGGTGAGGGCTAAGGAGGTGGGAAGCAGTTAGACTATGAACGTCAGTGGTTTTGCATACCTTGTGTTTCCTTTTCCCATATTCGGGTAAGATAAATGGCACTGTGATGACAATCTGTGCACAATGAATTTTCAATCATTTGGATTTCATTAGGATAGAGTCCTCAAAATTAGAATTGCTAAGTGAGAGCACACAAACTATTTCATTTATTTTGTGGCTCTAAATAAATATATGAAAACTGCTTCTTAAAGGGGTTGGACCAATTGACATTCTTACCAGTGACATAGGCAACTGTCCCTATATATTTCATCAACTATTTCTGAAGTTCAATGCTTCACAAATATATCTTTCAGCTTAGAGCATGTGGGCCAGCCTGTATGGTGATCCTCTGCATAGATTAAGAATCTTTCCTGAAAGGTTTTCTTGATCCATGTGATATAGTTGCACCCCCAAACAGGATCCTTCCCAAGTTTCCCTCTGATCAATTCTGCCACCTCCATCAGAGGGATTAATGCATTTATTTCTCTTCTTATGACAGTGATTTTCCGGCTGCAGTTCTGAGCATAATTTCACTTCTAGAGCTTTCCTATCTGGCATTTCATTCAATTCTGAACACCCTGAGATAGCAATTAACACATCCAAATCTACTGCACTACAAATGTGAGGCATCTCTGGATACCAGTTAATAACATTGTGTTGTATACCTGAAAATTGCTAAGGAGTGCTTTTTAAGAATCTCGACCACAGAAAGTAATGTGAGGTAATACATACGCTAATTGGCTTGATTTAGCCATTCCACAATGTATACATATTTTAAAACATTATGCAGTATATCATAAATATATGCAGTTTACTTGTCAGTTTAAGTAAATAAATCATGAATAAATCAATAACATCTTACTTGGCTCCAATTAGCTCCTAAATTAGAATGTTTTGAGTTTTAGAAACATAAACAAAGGTTTTGCACCTGAAACACTCAATGATATATGCTTATGCATGTCATTAGTCTAAAGCTCACAATCTGCAGAGAAGGAAATGGTATCCCAAAAGCTTAAGGGTCTTGCTCAAGTGTACACAGCTAGCTAGCCTAGGAGCTGAGACTGAAACTGAGATTTCTGGACTTGTGATGCCACTTGGTTCTCCCTATATATTATGTTACTTGCCTCGCTTTGGCCTGCTTTACTCTAGGCTATAAGCAGATTAACTCCCTCAGACCTGGCTCTTGGTCTTATCTTGACTGGGCATCAGGGATAATTTCCTTGAATCCAACTAGAAACTGGATCTTTGGTGGCTCCTAACTCGGCAGTTGCTCATTATCTGGTCCTAACATCCAGAAACATCCAGCTTTCTGCTTCTTTCTTTAGGCATCACAGCCTGGTTAAAACTAGTTACTCTCAAAGCAGAGACAGATCTTTCTCCCTGAAGACCCTTCAGGTCAGGATCTTGGAAACACCCTTCTGTTTTGTTCTGTTTTCCTATCTCCAGCTTGCCGTTCGGTGCTTCCATCCTCTGCCTGAGTATAGTGTCAAAAAACTGCAGGTCCAGGGATGAATCCAGACTTAGAGCTGCCATTGAAGAATCTGGCAGGGAGGAGAGGGACATCTTTTACCAGTCTATTATTTCCTAGTCTGATACTGGAAACCCTAAGATCAGTGCCTCTTAGATTTCTTTTGGCCACAGGCCACCATGGGAAACTGATGAAAGTAATAGTCTCTCTCCCAAATTCACAGATGCACAAAAATTAGAGCTACAATTTCAGGACCTTCAAAGGCCATCTGAATCCTAGCCATGATCTGTAGAAAATTGTCAAGAATTTGATTACAGTGGTTACTCCCTAGTCTTAAGCAGATATACTTTCCAATAATTACGGAGAGAATTTGAATGTTGCAGGTTACTTCCTTGTTTCAGACAAAATGTGTAATTGTTGTGTCTGGAGTGGGAGGTGAGGGGATCTTTTCTCATAGCAGGTTTCTTCCTAGGCTCATTCACACTTCCTAGGCTTCCTGAAAAATTGGGGAGATGTTATCACAGTAGGCAGCTACATATAGTATCTACTGTATCTACTGCTACTGTATCTCTCAGGCACAGGATGCATTGTTCTATGCTGTCAAAAATAGTTGCAGGCTCCAGGACAGACTATAACATTGTGAGCAAAAAGCTGCTTATAATGACTTTCAGTTAGCTTTTAATATTACAGCTGGAATTAACTCACAGTTATGTTTGCCAAGGGTAGTAGAGCAAGCTTGCCAGCGAAGTCCTACACGGTAGCCTTTCCCCACTTGTTATGGTTAAATCCCTGAAAATCGCTGTGGTAAAATAATTTATATTTGAAAGACTTAGTGGGTAAAGTAGAATCAGAAACCAAAGGACAAGTTGTGAGCCTATAAAAGTTCTTAGAAACTGTTTTTGACTTTCACCAAAATGAAAATTAAAGACAGAATGCTACATTTAAAAAGTCAATATTTTTCATACTTTTAAAATTAGAAAGTCATAAACAATTCTGTATAATTTCCATCTACCATTGTTCACTCATTAGAGCATTTTCAAGAATGATTTCTTCCTGTTTTATCTTTATTGTGTTATCCTTATTTTAAAAGTTACACTCATAATAATTTAATTGTATAGAAGTGTTATAAAGTAAAAAGCAAAAGTCTCAAATCTCACTCCACACTCAGAGATAACCAATATTAATGGAAGGACATTTGGACTTTTTACATTTTGGCTTTTTTTTGTGTGGAGGAGGAATCATTTTCCAGCGTGATGGTTTTCACAGCTATGATTTTGAGGCTGCTGGATTTTAAGGCTCCTGTGAAGCTCGGGAGAAGGGAATGGGGATAGTTCAAGTTAAAAAGTCATAAGCCTTGCTACTCTTACTGAGACTCAGCAGCTTTTGTTTAATAAAAACTTCTCAGATTCTTGCAAACCTTTGGTTTATTTCCAGACTTCTAAAAAAGTTGATTGTGACAATTTTTGCCAGTATTTGTATTTTTTTTAAGGAGGAACAAGTTTATGGAGGGTTTCACCCTGCCATTCCAGACTTTACACCACTATCCAAGCTTTTTGTATTTCTCTCTTTCAAAAAATATGTTTGCTTTCATCATCTGCCAATTTCTGGCCCCTCTGCCATGAAAAGAAAGGGAAAGTTTGCGAAACTGAGATACAAGGAAATTATAGCTTTGGAGTCAAATTGACCCAGATGTGGATCCTATCTCCACCACTCAGTCGGATTGTGATCATGGGCAGGTAGTTGATATTCCCAAGTCTCCAGCTCCTAACTGGTAGAGAGTAGTAATAATACTCACCACAACCTGTCTGTGAAAATCAAAGTAAAGCTTTTGGTACAAGTCCTAGCAGATAGCAAATGTCTAACCTATGATTTAAGTATCTTAGTTGCATGTACTCAGAATCTTTTGGGATTGAATTGCAATATATGTATATATTATCTATATGTTATATATACTATTATGTATATTATATATATATACACTTTACATGTCAGTGTCAGCTTTGAGCACCCAAACTTTTAACACTTCTTTCATGGGAATTTAAAGAATTACACGTGACCTCTGCTTCTTAAACTAAGTATCCTGAAAATAATGTACCCTTTCCTCGATGACTGAAGATCATCTTTATAAATATTAATTATTCATACTAGTACTATTGCTAATTTATATGAATTCAATATGTAATATTAATTGTTATCAATTATTACTTTTATGTCATTAATTTCAACTTATTATGTTTTTAGAGTAACGAATGTGATGGTCTCAGTTCATTCCTTCACTGTATGGTCCCAGCCTATGATTTTGATAACTTTTCTGCTCCCTTATTTCATCTACAGCCATTCTGGGAAGGATTTCAGTTGTTCATATTCTTTCCTTGCCTCACTGCCAGTGTCTGCCTGACACTAATCACTAGCTCATTTCCTGAGTTTGCTTAGTATGCCCTTCTTCATCTGCCTTTGTGACCGTATCTACAACCCAGCCAAGTTGTAGGCATAGCAAACACTAACATTAGAGGGATAAAGGAGTTTAAACTTTGTCCTGAAGACAGGAGGTAAAATAAGGATATGTTTATGGTGGGAAGAAGGATTGAAAGAGGAAGGATAAGGTTAGATTGTGTGGAGAATACATCACTCTGTCAGCAGTGGAGAATATATCAGGTTGTGAGATCCTCGGGTGGAAGAGAGGGAGAACAAGTGGTGTAAGGGCAGCATTAGC
>NW_016830366.1:197735-206349 GCF_001698545.2 Rhinopithecus bieti
TATCCCAGGCTGGAGTGCAGTGGCACGATTTCGGCTCACTGCAAGCACTGCCTCCCGGGCTGACGCCATTTTCCTGCCTCAGCCTCCCGAGTAGCTGGGACTACAGGCGCCCACCACCACGCCCAGCTAATTTTTTGTATTTTTAGTAGAGACGGGGTTTCACCGTGTTAACCAGGATGGTCTCGATCTCCTGACCTCGTGATCCGCCCTCCTCGGCCTCCCAAAGTGCTAGGATTACAGGCGTGAGCCACCGCACCCCGCCAGCAATTAGCTTTTAATGGTTCTTAGAATTCAAACTTTATCATTAGTTGATATTCTTTGTTGAAGTATATTGGAGAGGGGAGTGGCGTGGTCATATTTATGTTTTCTATGGAACACCTTAACTGGTATGAGGAGGACGAATTTAGCATTGGTAGGGACGGGGGTGAAAACCTGCAAACAGGGACAGTAACAAAAAACTTGCAGTGACATAGGGAACATAACGTGTATCCAAACCAAGTTAAGGCTGATGAGGATGAAGTGTGGGATGGATTTTTGAAACTGTAAGAAGTGAAGTCTGTCTTAACTACTTTTCCTGGGGGAATGGGATGCAGCTGACTCAGAGATGTCTTCTGACTTTCTAGGTAAATGGTGGTGACACCATTCAAGAGAGGGAACCAAGAAAGAAGAGAGGGAATTTTTTTTTTTTTTTTTGAGAAAAGACAAGTTCAACTTGGGACATTTTGATTTTTTATATTTGAGTGTGCCATAGGCAGTTTAGAGATATGATCAGAATCTGCTTGGTTGCCATGTCTAAGGGCTGGTCTTCAGCTTTTCAGAGTCATGAACACATTTTGCAAGAGCCAAGAGTTAAGCCAAACTTACCAAGGATTGATTTTCAAAGTAGAATGCCAATCAACTTTCAATGAGAACTATAACAGTCAGGTTAAGTTAGCAACATGGATTAGAAAGCAGAAAGCATTGTTAAAGGAAAGGGATCCCAGGACAGGTCTATTTTAATAGTAGTTGGGACATAAAGGCCTCAGGAGCCCCAACTGAGGCACAATTGATTTAATGTCTTTGTCTAGTAAGTAGCACATTCAGACTTCCTCAGGGACAGTATCTGTTCTTTTCTTCCTGTGCTTGAGCTATGGTTTTAATTTCTTTGCATGCATCACATATTTTTGGTGAAAATTGAACGTTTAAAACATTATAATGCAGTAACTCAGGGAATCAGATTCTCTCTTTCTCCAGGGCTTGTTGTTACTGCTTATCGTGGGTTGTAGGTTTGTTTGTTCTTTTGTTTGGTGACTTTTAGAAACATTTTTAAAGACTCTATTCTTTGCTGTGTGTGTTCACTAAAGTCTTTGTTCTGTTAGCTTAGTGATCCACTAATAATAGGACCGAGATTTCCTTGCATGCTAGGAGACAAAATAAAATAGCAGATTGTCTTGTGTTACAGTTCTGACCTAGCCTACACTATATGCTTGTGCAGAGCTTAAATGTCAGCCATAGGCAAAAGATCAAGGTCTTCTCAGGTCTTCTTTGAGTATCCATCCATTCCTGGGGAAGTGCATGGGCTTACAGAGTCCTTAATGTACTCAGAAGCTTTACAAAGCCCTCAGTCTCCTTTCTATCTTTTCCCCTAGCCTCTTATTTCCCAGGGGTTTTTGATTTGTCTACTGCTTGCCCTGTCTGTTATCCCTTGCACTAGATGGCTAACAGTAATACATTTGTTTTGAAATTAATTTATCAAACTCTTCTCAGAAGGCTGCTGCAGCCCTGAAAAGTTTCCAAGACAGATAAAACAGAGGCATGCCTCTGCACTGATCCCTTAGGGGGCCATGCTGGGGTTTTCTTACCTACAGTTAAATGATGCATTTAGTCTATTCTGCAACTGGCCATGGCTTTAAACAAGTCTTTAACGTAGGCTGGTTGCCATTCCAGTATAATTCACTTGAAAAGCAGTAGCAGTCAGGAATTGGAGCATCCTGGATGGGAGACGAGGAATCCAGAGCCTGGATTGGTGTGAACTTTTTATGCTCTTCACTGAATTCCCCCAAGATATCTGTAGAAGCTTGTTTGACTGTTCACCGAATGAGAGTGGTTAGCTATGCCTAACAGGGCCATCAAGAAAGGGCTCCTGGAGCCCTTAAGTTCAGCCTTTAAACATGATGGAGAATTTTCTAGTTGGGTCTTAAAAGGTTGAGGCCAGATGTGGGAATGTCTTCCTACCATATAGAAGGAACAACCAGAAAAGACATGGAAGCCTGAAATACCTTATGTGCTTTATGAAATGTAAGCAGTTGGCTGATTCCTTTCCATACAAAACCATGGCAATGTCTGAGTGTCAGGACCATGGTAAGGAGGTGTATGGCCCTGACCTTACAGCCTCTGAAGAGAAGGTCTTGGTGGCCGACAAATCTGGAGATGTGCACTCCTTTTTGGTTTCAGAGCCACACAGATGTGGCAGACTTGACCTGGCACACCTGTCAATGTTGTTAGAGGTGACTGTGGGTCCTGATAACTGATCCATCCTCACTGCCAACCGGGATGAGAAGATCCAGGTCAGCTAGGCCACGGCGCCTCACAGTATCGAGTCCTTCTGCCTCCGGCACACAGAATTTGTGAGCCGCATCTCTGCGGTGCCCACTCAGCCCGAACTGTTTCTTGTCCTCCTCCAGGGACTGCACTCTTAGGCTCTGGGAGTACAGAAGTGGCCCATCAACTGCACTGCTGTCACCTGGCCAGTCTGCAAGAGCTGATGGGCCTCTGGGGCCCCAGAGGTTTGTCACATCCGGGATCACGTTCTGGTGCTAGGAGAACTGCATGGCACTTCTGTGCAACTGTATTCATGTAATCCACATCTTCCAGCTTGATGCTCTCAGACAGCTTAGTGTACAAACAGCATCTGTCATTCTAGCACCAAGTGTGGGATGTGGCTTTCGAGGAGACCCAGGGGCTGTGGGTGCTGCCAGACTGCCATGAAATCCCCCTGGTGGTCTGCAGGCCTGTGGGTGGCCAGTGGCATTCTGTTCCTGAATGCACTGTGTTAAAAAAAAAAAAAAAGTCTCCAGCGTTATTCGTGGGAACTGGGCCATGCTGGAAGGCTCTAACGTCACAGATGCCAACTTCAGCAGTCTCTATAAGGCCATCTTCGATAACATGATCTTCTATCTGAAGAAGAAAGAGGAGAGACTGCAGTAGCAGCTAGAGAAGTCCCCCACCTGGGCCCCAAACCAAAAAGTTGAGGCCGGGTGAGGTGGCTTTGAGTTGCTGACTTTGGTCAGCATTAGTCAGCATTTAGTCAGGGCATTAGCTCAACTAAGGTTGGTAGTGCCTCTCACAACCCTGAAACAGCAAAAGCAGTTTTTATTTGCTCCCTCCTCATCCTGGCATCTCCCTTTAAGAAGGAAAAGATGACATTAATTAGGTCTGACCAGCTCAGCTCAGTGGATGGAATAGTCTCCTGGGCTCTAGAATATTCTGTATCACTGAGCATAGGCTCTTGCCTGGTGTTTGTGCCCCCTTCTGGTTGAAGAGAAGCTGTCCAGGGCATTAGCTCAACTAAGAGACTATGGGGCAGAGTGGAAGTGCTGGAAGCATTTTATCTTCATGTTGAAGGCAATCTGCTAACCTGTAGCAGTGGCAGCTTTTGATTTTTCTACCACACATGTGATGATGTTCATGCTGGACATGTCTTCCTCTAAGATGTATAGGCAGACATTTTTGTAGTGGCATGGAGGATGTTTTCATGTTGTTCTTGCCATCTCAGGTGGTGTGCTGCTCTCCAAGTAGCCACTTGCCACACGGGGCTATTGAAACTCAAATAGAACTAACTCTTCAGCCATCCCCAGCTCCAGTCACACTTCATGTGCTCAGGAGCCGCATATGGTGAGTGGCTCCTGCTTGGGAAGTACAGAAACATGATTCCCATGTCACAGGGAGCTCTTTCTGGCAGCACTGGTACAGAAGTTGAACTTGTTTCAGCAAGTGTGAAGACATGTGCCCTGGCTAGAAACCCAGTTTTAGAGGGAAATGATCGAGAATATCGTATTTATTACTTTGATTTGACCTTTGCACACACTACAGAGCAGCAGCGGTGTCACTGAATTCCAATCACCTATCAATAAGGATGAACTTTTGCGACTTTCTGGAAATCTTTAGCAGCAATATATAGAACTAGACTGAAAACATATTGAGCAAAATATTTGGGCGCATGCACTGTTTGTGACCGAAGTGTTCAGTTATAAACTGAACACTTTTGGGAGGTGATTTGGGAAGAAAGATTCTGTGATGGTTTGGCTTCTAGATGCATTAGGTAATTTGTTCATTTGAGCTTCTACCCACTCTCCAGTGATTAAGTTTCAAACACAGGAATGATTGTACATGTTGGTGATAACTTGGGTGTGGGGTTTTGCTGGGGCCTTAGAAACAAAAGCTGTATCAAAAGCTGGAGTGCTTCAGTTGTTCAATAAGTGCCTTGTTTTCCTAAAAAAAAACAGTCATTGCTATTTTATTTTATATATTGATTTTTTCACCATAAGTTATTGCGGTAGCAGGTGGTATTCTGGTTAACATGAAGTAAGTTTGCTTAGTGGTGATTGTGAGTTTGGTACACCCATCACTACACGAGTAGTATATACTACTGACGTGTCCAGCATGAAGCAGGGGCATTACGGTATGGTAGAAAAATGCTACAGGCTGCGCAGCCGCTATTGGTAGTCTTTTATCCGGCTCGGCCCTCCTTCCCATAAAAAAAAAAAAAAAAAGAAAAAAAAAAAAAAAAAAAAAAAAAAAAAAAAAAACCCACGCCTTCCCTCCAAGTTCCCAAGAGTCCATCTGCAATCCTTTACTATGCCTTTGTGTCCCTCATTGGGGCTTAGCTCCCCACAATATCAGTGGATAAACATAACAAATGTTTGCTTTATCACAATTCCCTAGAGTTATATCACTTAAATAATAAGTCTCATTCCATCCATAATTGCCTTACAAATGCTTAATTCATGTCTTTTCTATGAATGGCTGAGTAATAATTCGTTGTATAAATACATACCAACAGTTTCCTTATCCTCATAATGATATGATGGGCCAATATTGGAGTTGGTTCGCACAACTTGCAATTGGGGGCAAATTGTTCTGCTATAAAAATACGTGTGCAAATATCTTTTTATAAAAATGAGCTTACTTTTCCTCTGGTAGATCCCAAGAGTAGCTGGTATTGCTGGATCAAATGGTAGTTCTACTTATTAGTTCTTTAAGAAATATCCACAGTGTTTTCCATAGAGGCTGTACTAGTTTACATTCCCACCAGCAGTGTAGAAGTGTTCCCTGATCATCACATCCATGCCAGCATCTACTGTTTTTTGATTTTTTTATTATGGCCATTATTTCAGGAGTAAGGTGGTATTGCATTGTGGTTTTGATTTGCATTTCCCTGATCATTAGTGATGTTGAGCATGTTTTCATATGTTTGTTAGCCATTTGTATATCTTCTTTTGAGAATTGTCTATTCATGTCCTTAGCCCACTTTTTGATGGGATTGTTTTTTCCTTACTGACTTGTTTGAATTTGATGTAGATTCTTGATATTAGATTCCTTTATCAGATGTATAGATTGTGAGGATTTTCTATAAAATTCTAGAAGATAACATTGGAAAATCCTTCTAGACATTGGCTTAGGCAAGAATTTCATGACCAAGAACCCCAAAGCAAATGCAATAAAAACAAAGATAAATAGTTGGGACTTAGTGAAACTAAAGAGCTTTTGCATCACAAAAGGAACAGTCAGTAGAGTAAATGGACAACCCACGGAGTGGGAAAAAAGGCATTCATAATGGTGCCTCAAAGACCTTCACAGCCTGTGAGAAGTAAATCTGTTTCCCAAGGCACCTTTCTGGTAGTTTGGCAGCTGAGCAGATATGGAAAGAAACATGACTTCCTTAAAATATTTCAATTCAATCAGGCTCCTAAAATGTAACCTGTGGATATAGTTTGAATATATGTCCCCATCAAATCTCATGTTGAATTGTAATCCCCAATGTTGGAGGTAGAGGCTGGAGGGAGGTGTTTGGGTCATGGGGTAGATCCCTCATGGCTTGGTGCTGTCCTTGCAATAATGAATGAGTTCTCATGAAGTCTGGCTGTTTACAAGTGTGTGGCACCTACCCCTCCCCACAAATCTCTCTCTTGCTCCTGCCCTGACCTTGTGACATGCCTGCTCCCACTTCGCCTTCTACCATGAAAAAGCTCTCTAAGGCCTTCCCAGAAGCAGATGCCAGCACCATGCTTCCTGTATAGCTTGCAGAACTGTGAGCCAGTTAAACTGCTTTATAAATTACCCAGTCTCAGTTATTTCTTTATAGCAATGCAAGA
This sequence comes from Rhinopithecus bieti, assembly GCF_001698545.2. Classification (NCBI taxonomy): domain Eukaryota; kingdom Metazoa; phylum Chordata; class Mammalia; order Primates; family Cercopithecidae; genus Rhinopithecus; species Rhinopithecus bieti. Next base: position 204,089 of record NW_016830366.1, read on the forward strand.
ACCACCTAGTATACCTGTGTTCCTCAGGACACCAGCATAGAGATAAAAATAGGGTCATAGTAATGATGAACTCAAATCAGTACTTTTCTGACTGAACCTGCTTTGATGAAGCCCCAGATCCCCTCCCTAATGCCTCCTAAGTACTTTTTGGTGTATCTCATGGATTTCTCATGTGTGCTCTGAAGAACAGTTCTCTTCAGCTCCAGCTTCCCCTCAGTGTGGTCATCCATGTCTCTTGGTGCTGACAACAACTGCTGCTGTACCAAAGACTGTGTCAAGGGCACACTCTCCCATGACTACAGTGGTCATTAGCACCTTGCCCCATAGCCAAAGAAACAAATAGAAATATCTGTCATTGATACCATACTTTTAAGTACAAACATAGAAGATGGGTATTTAGGATTGAAAGGTTTTGCTGCCTGTACTTTCTAAATGTGTTAGGAATTTGCTGGTCTAGGGCAGAAGTGGAGAAGACAGTTCTGGGCAGGCACAGCCAGCAAAACCAAGGTGAGAATTTTCAGGCAGTCACAGTATTCACAGATGAGTTATAGCGATATAAAATCCTCCAAAGCCAATGGAATGGCAACAGGAACAATTCTGAAGGCCAGGGAAGATCAAGAACTTAATGTTTAGGCCTGAGAAAGCATGTGAATGTGAAATGGATTCAAGTTTATTATTTTAAGAAATTCAGTCATGAAAAAGTGGTAACAGAGAATTCGGTAGTGTGGAAAGAAGTACTAATGTGCTGGGACTCAAGAATTTAGTTCTGACTTTGCCTAAGTTCTGTGCCTGAAATTTTACATAGTGTCTGTTCCAAGACTCCCCAGTACCAGACTTGATAGCAATGCTTCTCCACAAACTACCCGTCACTTTTTGATTTTCAATCCAGTATAAACAAATAGTTTTGTAAAGTACTTCAAAAATGAATTACGAGAGTAACAACCATTTAGATGGCCACTTTTTTTTTTTTGGCAGAACCAGTGCCTCAGCCTCCTAAGAAGCTGGGATTACAGACGTGCGCCACCATGCCATGGCTAATTTTTGTAATTTTAGTAGAGACGGGATTTCGCCATGTTGCCCTGGCAGATCTGATCTCCTGGCCTCTAGTGATCTGCCTGTCAGCCTCCCAGAGTGCTGGGATTACAGGCATGAGCTACCGTGCTTGGCCTAGATGGCTACTATTTTTTAAAACCCAGAAAATAACAAGTGTTGATAAAGAGAAATTTGAACGCTGTGCTCTGTTGGTGGGATTGAAAATGGGAAAACTACTGTGGAAAACAGTATGAAGGTTTCTCAAAAAATTAAAAATAGAATGACTGTGTCATCCAGCAATCCCAATTCTGGATATATAGCCAAAAGAATTGAAAGCAGGGTGTCTTAGTCTGTTTGCACTGCTGTAACAAAATGCCTGAGGCTGGGTAATCTATAAATAACAGAACTTTATTTCTCACAGTTCTGGAGGCTAAGTTCAAGATCTAGGTATCAGGATTTGATGTCTGGTACAAAGGGCCTACTCTCCACTTCTACCATGGCACCTTGTTGGTGCATCCTCTGGAAGGACAAATGTGGTATCCTCACATGGCAGAAGAAATGGTAGGCAGTGAATCAACTCTCCAAGCTCTTTTACAAGGGCCCTAATCTCATTCATGAGGGTTCTACCCTTATGACTTAATCACCTCTTAAAGTCCCCACCTCTTACTACTATCACATTGGTGATTAAGTTTTAACATACAAATTGGGAGGAGGCACATTCAGACCGTAGCACAGGGTCTTCAAGAAATATTTACATGCCCATGTTCATAGCAGCACTAGTCACTGGAGCCAAGAGGTGTAAGCAACCCACATTTGCATGGACAGATGAATACATAAACAAAATGCAGTGTATACATGACAATGTATTATTATGCAGCCTTAAAAGGAAGAAACTCTTTTATATGATACATTATGGATAAACCTTAAGGACATTATGCTAAGTAAAATAAGCCAGTCACAAAAAGACAAATACTGTATGATTCTACACATATGAAGTCTCTAAAGTAGTTAAATTCACAGAAACAGAAAGTAGAATGGTGGCTATCAGGGGCTTGAGAGAGGGGGAAAAGGAGAGTTATTGTTTAATGGGTATGAAGTTTCAGATACTCAAAATGAAAAGTTCTGGAGATCTGCTTCACAGCAATGTGAATATACTTAACACTACTGAATTACACACTTAAACTTATTAGATGGTAAATTTTGTTATGTTTCTTTTCTACAAAATATTT
>NW_016830366.1:206689-236012 GCF_001698545.2 Rhinopithecus bieti
TGGCTATCAGGGGCTTGAGAGAGGGGGAAAAGGAGAGTTATTGTTTAATGGGTATGAAGTTTCAGATACTCAAAATGAAAAAGTTCTGGAGATCTGCTTCACAGCAATGTGAATATACTTAACACTACTGAATTACACACTTAAACTTATTAGATGGTAAATTTTGTTATGTTTCTTTTCTACAAAAATATTTAAATATAGCAGCTCTCTATTTAAAGATATGTTTAACCTGCTAGTACAAAATAAAAAATTGAAAGACAAAAAAGTAAATTATAAGATGATAGAAAGGAATTAACTCAAAATAATAAAGGACATTCATGAAAAACACAAAGCTAAAATAATATTCAATTGTGAAAATCTGAAAGCTTTCCCCCTAAGATCAGGAAGAAGACAAAAATGCCCACTTTCACCACTTCTATTCAACATAGTACTGAAAGTTTTACCCAGAGCAATTAGGCAACAAAAGGAAATAAAAGGCACACAAGTTGGAAAGGAGAATGGAAAACTATGTGCAGAGATAGGATCTTTTATATAGAAAATCCTAAGAAATTCTCAAAAAAAGTAGAACTAATAAAAATTCAGCAGAGTTGCAGAATACAAGATCAATATGCAAAATCAGTTGTATTTTATACACTAACAATGCACAGTCTGAAATGGAAGTTTTAAAAAATTTATATTTACAATGCTCTGAAGATAAATTAAATATATGGGAATAAATTTACACTTGGTATGCAGCTTACACTTGTATACTGTGTAACCTTTTACTTATATAGTGAAAACTATAAAACATTGCTGAAAGAAATTAAAGATGACCTAAATAAATAGAAAGATATCCTGTTTGCACGGATTTGGAGACAATGTTAAGATGGCAATACTGCCCAAAATGATCAACAGAATCAAAATGGCAATGGCCCTTTTTCTTGTAGAAATTGAAAAGCCGATCCTAAATTTTTAAAGGAATTGCAAGAGACTCTCCAAATAGCCAAAACAACCTTGACAAAGAACAAATTTTGGGTACTCACGCTTCCAGATTTCAGAACTTATTACAAAGTCATAATAATCAAAACAGTGTGGTATTCATGTAAGGATAGACATCTAATAGAATAGAATAGAGAATCCAGAAGTAAATCCATACACCTATGGTCAGTTGCTTCTCAACAAGACTGCCAAGATAATTCAATAGGGTAAAGAGTAGTCTTTTCAAAAAATGGTGCTGGGATAGCTGGATGTACACATGCAAAACAATAAAGTTGGAACTCTGCCTTAAAACCATACAACACAAAATCAAAATTCATCAAAGACCTAAGTACTAAAGCTAAAACCATAAAACTCTTAGAAGAAAACGTAAGGGTAAATCTTCATGATCTTGGATTGGCAATGGTTTCTTAGATAGGATAAAAAAGCACAGGCAACAAAAGAAAAAAATAGATAAACTGGACTTCATCAAAATTTTAAGACTTTTGTGCATCAAAAGATATTATCAAAAACTAAAAAGACAACCCACAGAATAGGAGAAAATATTTACAAAGTGTGTATCTGAGAAGGGTCTAGTATCCAGAATATACAAAATAGTCTTACCACTCAACAATACAAAAGACAAACAACCAATTAGAAAATGGATGAAGGACCTGAATAGACATTTCTCCAAAGAAAATACACAAATGGCAAACAATATATGGAAAGATGCACAATGTCATTGGTTATTATGGAAACAAAATAAAACTCCAGGGGGATACCACTTCACATTTACTAGGATTGACAGAAGAGAAGGAAAACACGTGTTGGAAAAGATGTGGAGAAATAAGAACATTCATATATTGCTGGGGAGAGGTAAAATGTTGTAGCTGTTATGGAAAACTAGTATTTCCTCAAGAAGTTAAACATAGAATTACCATATGACCCAGGAATTCCACTCTTAAGTATAGACTCAAAAGAACTGGAAATAGGTGTCAAACAAAAAATTGTACCTGAGTGTTCATAGCAGCACTATTCATTCACTACAGCCAAAAGGTGGAAACAAGACAAATGCTTATCAAGAGATGAATGGATAAATACAATGTGGTATATCCATACAACAGAATATCATTTTGCCATAAAAGGTAATGGAGTACTGATAGATGCTACCACATGGGTGATCCTTGAAAACATTATCCTAAGCGAAAGAAGGCAGGCACAAAATATAACTGTTTGGACGAACGGAGGCAAGATGGCGCACTTCCGGGTTCTTCATCACCAACTTTTCCCGCTTGCGAAAATGCAACCAGCGCCCAGGGAGGGTGCAGACCAACCGGGCATGCGCCAGGTGACGTCAATCTGAAGAGACCAAGATTTACCTGGTCGCACCTGCGGAATGCCCCTGGACACACCCGTGCCCCGCCTATTGCCCTCCCACTCCTAGAAAAGCTGCTCCCGGCCAGCGCGCCGCGCGAACTTCCTTAGTCCCCCACTCCTGTCGGGACTGCAGGAACTTCATCAGAGAGCTCACCGGGTGACTCTCTTGGCCTCCTTTGCCAGAGGCCGACAGACCTCTCCCTACCCACCTCCTTCCCTGAAGCTAGGTGACCAAAATAAATTTGCAGTTTTGCTCCTACCCTTGCCTACTCGCTGGTTCTTTTGTGCTCGCTCTGGTGGTCTTTAGAAAAACAAATCAATAACATATTGTATGCTTCTATTTTTATTAAATATACAGAATGAACAATTCCATAGAGATAGAAAGCAGATTAGTTGTTGCCAGGGATGGGTGGGAGAATGGGAAGTGACAGCTTAATGGATACAGGATTTTTTTCAGGTTGATGAAAATATTGTGGAATTAGTGATGTTTGCACAACATTGTGAAGGTACTTCACGCCATCACATAGTATGCTTTAAAATGGTTAAAATGATAAATTTTATGTTATATGTATTTTGCCACAATAAAAAAGAAGATTCCAGGGCTCTCCACTCCTGTAAAGAACAAAAGTCTTTCTGTACAGTTTCTTTAAAAGATCACTGAGGATGCTATGCAACAGTGTAGAAGTGTGCAGTACCCATAGTTGTTCATGCTTGAATGTTTACAGAAGGACAGGATCCAGGCTTGTTTACCCTAGTTAATGTTAGGGTAGAGAAACTGCTGTGTGCCCTTTTTAATGGAGGAGCTGCTACCAGGCACCCCAGGATGAGAATTTTCTTCATTTTGAGAGTTGTCCCTCCAGGTCCTTAGAGGTGACCCCTACTAGAAGCATTGGAATTATTATGCAAATGAGAACCTTACCGACAGGTCATGAGCCATTTATATTCCCTGAGGTGGAAGGAACAATCAGTTCTTATCTAGCTCTTAGAACTTTCCAAATTTGGGATGAATCAGTGGGGTTGTCAGAATTCTGAAACAATGCCCAAGATTCCTGCCCCTGCTCCTGGTATACATACCTTGTATAATGTCCTCCTTTTGAGTGTGGACAGAAACCTGTGAATGTATGAGATGTCATTCCAGTGATTAGGTCACTAATCAGTTGACTTTGAGTTAATTAAAAGGAGATTATCCTACATGGGCTTGACCTAACCAGAGTAGTCTTTAAAAGAAAATGAAGCTCAAAGAGACTTGTTTCTGATGACCTAGAAGGAAGAAGACAGTCCTGCTGTGAATGTCTATGGAGGTGATGTGGCAAGGAACTGTGGGTGACCTCTAGGAGCTGAAAGTGACCCCTGGCTGACAGACAGCAAGAAAACAGGGACCTCAGTCCTAAACCACAAGGCAATGAATTTTGTCAACAATCAGTGAGTTTTGAAGAGGACACTGAGCCTCATATGAAAATTGCAGCCTTGACCAAAAACTTGGCTTCAGCCTAGGTTAGACCCAGAGCACAGGACCTGGCTAACCTGTTCTCAGACTCCTGACCCTTGTCCTTCTTATCCTTGGTATACCCCTTTCCCTACCAAGGCCCTAGTTCAGAACTGATACCCCTAATCAAACACATTTATGGGGCTTTGCAATAATTCAGTCAATTTTCATAAATCTCTTCTAGGATCTGTGGAAACCAGAAGAAGATTTTCACTCCTAGTAGTTGTTGCAAAATGGTCAAGGGGTAAGGAAATAATTTCCCCTGCTAGAGTAGCACTTACTTCCCTACCCCACCCTTGGGATATTAGTGGTCCCATATAATTTACAGAAGCCTGGAGAAATTATTCTTGTTCAGAAATCATTGTTCTTCAGCTTCACCCAGGGGCTACAGAGATTTCAGCAGCCACTTCCATGTTATTCTAATAACTTCATACAGACATCAAAGGACACAAACAACTCTAAGCTGTTCATGTCCCAAATCACACTGCCTTGTATGTGGAAATCTAGCAGGAACACTCAAGAGCACCTTGGACCTATCTCAAATTCTTAAAACTTCACCAGAGAGATAAAGGCTTTTTCTTCTGCTGATCAGCAGCAATAGGTAGCTAGTGAAAACCTACTCTAGCTAATCTCACCACCCTAAGAACCACAGCCTTCTTTCCAGCAAAGTAATGCATCTTGTATTCGTAAATTCTGTATTGTTCGGGCCATTAGATGTATATATATTGAAGGCCCGTAAACATTCAAATTTTGTCAGACTTCTTTTTTTACTTTCACAATTGAAGAAATGCATGAACTTGAGCTTTGGAAATGCCTCATAGCAGTTCCTTAACATAAATCACTAGTTTCCACCAAATCATGCCTATAAAAGCTTCAAGTTATTTTATAATGTAGGGTGCTCCTCTCCTGATACACACTCACATCCCATTTATGCTGGGAAAAATATCTGGTAGTAGCCAGAGGTTCGTCCCAGCCTCTCCCCCTCGGTGGATGCTGAAAGTCCTGAGGCAAGGCTATCATCACTTAGATGTTGAGATTTCACAGAATGACGCCTAGGGGGACATAAGAAGTTCTGGGATTGTTTCCTTCCTTCCTTACCCCCATCTGCTGATAGATGCACTTCAGATCACTTCAGATGCGCATGGAGCCCAATTAAATATTTAGTACCAGTCTGCTGCTGGCCACAGGGTGCCAGGAATTTATAGAGGCATCTTCCTGCAGTCCTGTGGGCCACACCATACCTACCATGACCCTCTGCTCCTTTTCTCACCCAAGTCAGTGTGACCCAACACACCATTCCTGGCCTCAGCTGGGGGTCAGGAGTTAAGAAAATAAGGCTTTCTATTTTAAAGTATTCTATTTTCTATTATGTTTTAAAATGGTCTTTAGAAGGAATAAGTTTGAAATGTCTATTGTTGCTGGTAGCTGTTCTGCCTCACAGCTTTGGCAGAAGCAGAAGCTGGTGATTACATATCCAAAGAGTACTCTAACCAAGAAGCAGGAAAAATGGACAGTTGTCTCCACATTGCTCATCCTAGTCCTTGCCAGATACTGGAATCCCAACCTTGAACTCCAACCAGTCTTGAGACTTCCTGATGCCAAGTGCCTATCCTCCTAGACCTTTTTCCTTTAGGATGTCAGGCTCATCAAAAATAGTTTCTAGCAAGGACAGGAGTGAGGAATGTGTTGAGGGTAGGGAAATAGGGAGTGGAGACAAGGTTTGACCACAGTTCCAGTGGAACTTGGTGTTAGGTAGGTTTTACAGTCTGAATATTTGTGTCCCTCCAAATTCATATGTTGAAATCTTAACCCCCAGTGTGATGGTATGAAGAGGTGGGCCCCTTGGGAGGTGATTGGGTTGGGTCATGAGAGTGGAGCCCCCATGAATGGTATTACAGTCTGTATAAGAAGAGACATGAAAAAGCTTTCTTTTTTTCTCTTTCTCTCAACCATGTGGAGAGAGAATACAGTAAGAAGGTGAAGGTAGCCATCTATGAACCAGGAGGAGGGCTCTCACCAGAGGACAACCATGCTGGTACTCTAATCTGGGACTTCCAACCTCCAAAGCTGTGAGAAATGACTGTTTGTTGTTTAAACAAACAGTCTATAGTAATTTGTTAGAGCAGCCTCAGCTGACTAAGACAATAAGGAAGTAAGTCATGGATTTACATGCAGGAACATGAGAGAGGGGCCCTGTTGTGGGCACCAGAAATAAACCTGGGGTTTTGTCCTAGAAACAAATCATGATCCTAACCTCTGGAACTAGAAGACGATCTGCCACAGGGTGCAATCAGCAAGAATAGGGCAGAAATCCATGAAGTGAAAGCCAGGCAACTTGGCTATTAGCCTTGGCTCTCCCACTCAAAAGTTGTATGACTTTATGCACAACATTATGAGTCTTACTTAGTTCTCTTGTAAAATAAAGAAATTCACTTATGTCGGTAAGTTTCAGCCTCTGGAGCCCCAACCTACTACAGGGCCATGCCTCTCAAACTTTAATATATACATAAATCACTGGGAGATCTTGTCAAAATCCAGGTCCCGGTTCAGCAGGTCTGTTGTGGGGCCCTCAGAATCTGCATTTCTCACATGCTCCCAGATGACTATGTTCTGCTGGTCTCTGGACAACACTGTGAGTAGCAGGCAAGCATAGAGGACCACAGAAGTGTCTCTGTTACCTATCTGCTGGTGGGGATTGAAGATTAGAAGTCATCACCCCCTCCCTGGTTTTAGTAGGAATAACTTGCCTTCGGTTTGTTTTACATTTTAGGGCTTCACCTAAGATTCTATTTGAAAAATAAAAAGAGCTTAAAAGCAATGGATTATAGCCCTTTCTCAGGGAGGGGGGGTAATATTTTAAATTTTATTATGGAAAATTTCAAATATACACCAAATTCAAAAGTCTAAGAAATTCCCATATAGGCACTACCCAACTTCAATAAGTACATGTACATTTCCCTTTATATCCACCTGATAAGAACTTAAATAACAGAAAGAGAAGCAAACAGATTATCTTTGGGCTGGGATTCAAAATTCTTCCCAGTACAAAGACAGCCTGGCTCCGGAGCCTCACTGGCAGGGCTGAACTTCCAAGTGGGGAATAAATGGGCCTGTTTTGGGGAGTTATCAGGAAGCAGGGACAGGAAACAGCACAAAGCATTCCAAGGCCGCCTCTCTGGCGGGGGAAAAGGCAAAGTCACAGGAAGGAATGGAGCCGGGGCAGGAATGTGGCCAAACTCTTCTCCTTAAGTTTTCCTCCTGGAGGAACTCGTGAGGAGAGACAGCAGCAAGACGCTTGCTTCAGTGGCTGCAGAAAGCCAAAGGTTCAGGCACACACAGACAGAGCTGGGGACCAGCAGAGGAAGGCTGTGAGCTTCAGGAAGGCTCACTGTTGATTTCAGCTGGAGTACAACCATCAAAGTCAGAGAATGGCTATCTTTTCCAAAACCAGAAACAATGCTGATGGGTAGAATGCCCCCTATTTTCTGCCTTCTTTTTTTTCTTCTTTTTCTTAAGCCTTCTGTGTCCACTACCCCTTCTCTGCAACTGAGGGCTGGCAGGTAACAAATAGATGAACAAGGTGCAGACGAGGCTGGATAAATATCAGTTGTTTTCACGCGCAGGAGCACTCGCAGTGGTGCTTCTGTTTTGCATATGACTACAGCTGATTCCATGTATGCAGCCCTCCCTAGGTACCAGGCACTTGTATAAGCACGGCTGTACTTGGTCTCCATGGCAGCCTGCAAGATGGATGCCTTTTTGATGTCCCCAAGACACAGCTACAAGTAAAGCTAAAAGCTAATAAAGACCAAAAAAGACTAGTACTTGTTTACTGACCACTTCCATATGGCAAGCACTGCTCTGGGCTGAATAGTGTGACCCCAAAGTCAATGTCCACCTGCAACCTCTGAATATGACCTTGCTTGAAAATAGGGTCTTTAAAAATGTAATTAGTTACATTTACATGTGGCCATACTGGATTAGGGTGGGCCCTGAATCGAATGAGACTGCCGTTCTCATAAGAACAAAGACACGGAGACACACAGGAGAGAAAGCCATGTGATGATGGAAGCAGCAATTAGAGTGATGCCTATAAGCCAAGGATCACTAACAATTGCTGGCAGCCACCAGAAGCCAGGAAGAGAGAGTGTGAGTGACCTGCCCAATGTCACCCAGCTCATAACCTGAAAAGCCAGAATTTAAGCACAGCTGGTTTCTCCCTCCAAAGCCTGCTTGAACCACAGGGTGCCTAGTTTAAAGCATGGAATTGACTGTCTCTCAGTGTTTACTGGTGTCCTGAGAAGGCCCTTGTGACTTATCTGGGTATCTGGGTCTCCAGTCCTGTTTGCACATCTCTGCTGTAGTGTTTGTAGGAATCAAAAGCACGTAACAACCTCATGGGTGCTTATTTGCTTAAGATCAGGCACCTCGTATAACTTTTGAAAACCCATTTATCTCATTCTTATGGTTTGTTCAACTACAGAAGGCTAATTTTGTCAAAGCTGTTTGGTGAAATGCTCTTTTTCCCAGCTTATCTGGCTTGCACTAACAAGAATAGCGTCATCTCTTGGTCACTCCCTTGAACTACATCCGAAGACCCTTGGGAGGATATTGCTAAAGCTTTCAGCAAGAGACACAGCCACCACTGCACCTCAGGCTTTGATAAGGGAAAGAGAAGAAAGGCCATGAGGTCATGGGACACAGGAAGGGAGTAAGGGAAGCAGGTGTCAGTGTGAGGCTGCAGAGCCTCAGCTTTAACCATTTTGCTGTGATTCCCAGGATAATATGATCGGACAATTTACTACATTTGACAATGGACCTGCCGTGATTCCCAGGTGGCATGAATGTGGCTAGTTGCTGTCACCTGAAAATGTCATAGAAAGTGAGAAACTAGGAAGTGGAAGAGAGATGAGCCTGTCAGTTTCAAATGTTGACAGGCACTGTGAACGTTGCTTCCCCTTTATGTACTGCTGTGCCCATGGGGCAGAGAGGGAGGCAGGTGCAGAGGGGACACAGTGACATGCCCATGTTCCCAGAGCTGGTGAACCAGGAGCTGAACCCCCATGCCAGCCTTTGAGCTCCCAGGCTGGCCTTTGCCCTCTGCACTCCCATAAGCAAAAGCCTATGGAAGAAGGAAGTGGGAAAAAGAGTATGAGAGACACAACAGAGGGTCCGGGGTGGGGCTTTGCATCACGTCTGAGCAAAAAGTGCTTTAACCAACGCTCAGATTTGCCATGGTGTTCACATGGAAAGCCCTTTAGAAAAGACATTCCAGGACAATTGCATTGAGTGCACTTCTAGAGTATAAGTGGAATCACTTTCCAGCCATGGTGTCCGGTGTGTACATTGGGGTTCTTGCTGCATGTGCCCTGACATTTATTTTTAACGTTCATAATTTGAAAAAAGAAATCTTTGGGTGCCCATCTCTGAGAACTGGGAAGGCCATCTTGTAGCTCCGCAGGACTGGGCAGTCTGTTTTTTTTCTGAGTTAACCTTTGCCCTAGAGGTAATGACAACACCCATACCCCATACTATTTCTTTGGTAGGGGGAGTTGCAATCCTGTTGGCAGAGCCTGCATGCACACCTTGGCTCCGACTCAGCACTCACCTGTTCCTGTAAGCGCCTCCTCTAACTGCCTGTGGGGAATCTGTGCCTGGGGCCCACCACAGTGTCAGATGTAAAAAGGGATCAGGAAACAGGCCAAGAGTCCCTTGTCAGGGTGTTCTGAAAGCCTTCCCTGGAGCACAGAGCGTGGCATGAATTGGTGTATATTTGTGTGGGTAGGGGAAGAAGAAAGATTTGGTTAATGAGAGGACCCCTGATATCTGTGGGAGGGGGTGTTGTCAGTGGAAAAACAGCTACAGTTGTTACAGATGGACTCTGGTGGCCAGGAAGAGGGAGTGTGCTGTCATGACAGCCACAGAGGGAACCTGCTGAGAAAGGGCCAGTGGCAGGGCTTGGGTCAATCCAGCCTCAGAGGACCTGGAGGACTGCTCTGCAGAACTGGGAGAAGGCTCGAGGTTCAGCCTGATCTCTAGGTGGCTGAGTGGACCAGATGGCAATAGTGACTGCTGTTGTGTGTGCCACCAGCAGCATGGCAATGGAAGGAAAGCTCATGGGGTACAGCCTGCATCAAGACTGTCTATCTCTGCAAGTCTGGTCACCCTGCTTGTAAGACTCAATGTCTGTTCTCCATGAGGTCATATTTGGAATGTTGTGGCAAGTGACCAAGCCTCCTTGGCTGCTGTCTGGGATCCTGTTTGCCCCTCTGATCCTCTTCCTGGGAGGAACTGAGAATGTGAGATGATGTAGGGTTAAGTCCGGGGGCAGGCAGTCATGTGTTTGTGGCATCCAATGTACCCATAAGGCCAGGACATCTGTGTCCAAGGAGAAGGCCTCAGGGTCAGAGCCAAGAGCCCAGCCCAAATGCAATGCAGGTGAGCCTGCTGGGGTAAGAGTGGAATGCCCTGATCATTCTCTAAAGCATGAGGCCAGGAGGGAGAATGAAGAAGTCTGTGATGTTCTCCACTGAGCAGACAGTTGAGGAATGTGGCTGGATCAGTCCCGGATCACTTGATCATTCACTGGAGATCCCCACTCTCTGAACCACCAGATAGAGAAATAATTGAGGGCTAGGATTGCTTGGGAACTAATAGGATGGGGCTACTTTTGTAAGCTTTTAATACCACAGTGGTGGGTCAAGGGCTGTAGGGGATTGAAAGAAAGGCCAAGAGAGAAGTTTGTCTATGGAAGAGGCCAGATATAGTTTGGATGTTTGTCTTCTCCAAATCTCGTGTTGAAATGTGATCCCCAATGCTGGATGTGGGACCTGGTGGGAGGTGTTTAGGTCATGGGGGACGATCCTTCATGAATGGCTTGATGCTGTCCTTGCAGTAGTGAGTTCTCACTCTATTAGTTCATATGACAGCTGATTGTTTTAAAGGACCTGGCATTTCTATTGCTCCTTCTCTCACCATGTGACATGCCTGCTCCCCCTCCACCTTCTACCATGAGTAAAAACTTCCTGAGACCTCACCAGAAGCTGAGCAGATGCTGGTGCCATGCTTGTACAGTCTTCAGCACCATAAACCAAATAAGCCTCTTTTCTTTATAAATTACCTAGCCTCGGGTACTTCATTGCAGCAATGCAAAACAGACTAACACAAGGCCCAGTGGTGAAACAATAACACATCAGCAAATATGTTACAGAAAAAAAAGTCCTGACACAAAGGCAAAACTCACCACCAGGGTAGATTCAGGATAGTTTTTTGATTTTCTTTTTTTTTTTTTTTTTTTTTTTTTTTTTGAGACGGAGTCTCGCTCTATTGCCCGGGCTGGAGTGCAGTGGCCAGATCTCAGCTCACTGCAAGCTCCGCGTCCCGGGTTTACGCCATTCTCCTGCCTCAGCCTCCTGAGTAGCTGGGAATACAGGCGCCCGCCACCTCGTCCGGCTAGTTTTTTGTAGTTTTAGTAGAGACGGGGTTTCACCGTGTTAGCCAGGATGGTCTCGATCTCCTGACCTCATGATCCGCCCGTCTCGGCCTCCCAAAGTGCTGGGATTACAGGCTTGAGCCACCGCGCCCGGCCGTTTTTTGATTTTCAAACTAGCTGCATAAAATAGGTGTGTCTGGCAGTGGTGCTGACAAAAATCCAGATACAGAGATTGACAGCTGCTCCTGTTGTTCAACTTGATATCAGATTGAAGATGAGGAATAATTCTCTGCTTCATACATGTCCTATTATTCTCTGTTACAGCAGTATCTTCAAAGGATAGAAACATACTGGAACCTTCTGTGTCTCGCTGCTGCTCTTATCCCTGAGCTGGAGAGGATTGCTGTCCATTTGCTCTTGGCTTAACAGTATAAAGTACTATCTTCTACTCTTTTCTAGAGTTAATAGTAGAAACCTGACCTCTATTTTGTTATTAAATATTCTGTTGGCTGTCCTGCTGCCTTTATGGTTTTGGGGTCACATATTGTGTGATGAATGCTCTCTCTTCTTCAAGTTATGGAAAATGCAAGTGAGTGCCCTGCCATGCATGATTAGGTTGGTCAAGGAGGACAAGAAAACACTCCCCCAACCCTGCCCCTGCTTTGACCTCATTGCTGGGTCTTGGGTGCATTGCTGCACCTTCATATGCCATGGGGGCTGGCCTGAAACTTGGGTCCACAAGAACTGACCTGGTTGTGGAATAGATCTTGAGTCTGAGTCTGCAGGGGCTGGCCAGGTGCTTGGATGGTCTTGACACCTGGGTGGGTCCACTGGGATGTACCTGGAGCCTCGGTCCAAAGGGATTGGCCTGGTGCTAGAAAAGGCCCAATGCCTGAAACTACTGGCATGGGCCTATGGCCTGAATTCACAGGGGCTGGCCTAGAGCCTGGGTCTGCAGTGGTGGTCTTGGAGCCTCAGTCCATGAAGTCTGGCCTGGTACTATGATCTTCTGGGGTAGTCCTAGACTCTGGGTCCTCTACAGCCTGGGGATATCGGGGGAATGGCCTGGAACGTGGGACCAACCTGGTTTAGGGGCCAGCATGGAGCCTGGGTCTGCAGCGGCAGGGTCTGAAGTCTAAGATTGCCAGCACTGGCTTGGTGCCTCGAGCCACTGGGATTGGTCTGGAGGCTGGGGCCATAAGGACCAGTCTGGAGTCTATGTCCAGTGGTGCCTGCCTGGAAGCTGAGTATGCAGGTGATGGACTAGAGGCTAGGTCTGTGACGGCTGCCCTAGGTCCTGGGATCTTAGGGTCCGGCTTGGGACTTAGATACACAGAAGTAGTCTTGAAACCTGGTTTCACGGGGGCTGGTCCAATGCTGGTCTCTATTGGGACAGGTGTGGACACTGGGTCTGCTGGAGCAGAACTGGACTCTAGGTCCACTGGAGTATAGAACCATAGGGACTAGCCCGGAGTGTGATGCTGCAGGGACTGACTTGTCACTGGATGGAGCTGGAGTCTGTGTCCACAGATGCCCACCAGGTGTGTGAGGACAGGGGCACTGACTTGGCACTGGGGTAGGCCAGAAGCCTAGAGCCACAGGGTCTAGCTTGGCACTGGGCAGCCCTGGATCTTGTATCTTCATGGGCTGGCCTAGAAGCTGAGTCTGTGGGTGCCGGCCTGATGATTAAAACTGGGGGCCACAGCCTGGTACTTAGGACGTCCAAAATAAAGCCTAGGGCCATGGGGCCTAGCTTGGTGCTGCGCCAGTTCAGAGCCCAGGGCTTCCAGGGCCAGTCTGGAGCCTGGGGCCAGTGGGGTTGGCCTGATGTTGGGGCAGGCATGGAACCTGGGGCTGCAGGATTCTACCTGGCACTGGGCAGGCTGGGAGGCTCAGTTCACAGTTACTGACCTGGAACATGGACCCACAGAGGCTGGCCTGATGCTGGGCTGGGCTGGAACCCACATCCACAGGGTTCAGCCTGATGACTAGGGCTGCGGGTGTCAGCCTGATGCTGAGGTGAGTCTGGAGTCTTGGGCCATCAGGGTCTTTCTGGCACTACCTTCTACTGAGGGCAGACCCAGTGTTAAGGTCCAAGGCAAAGTCCAGTGCTCACTTTACTCTCCTTCCTCCAAGCAGAGAGTATCTCTCTCCATGCTGTGCTGTCTGAGGCTTGGGGAGGAGTGATGTGAGTAAAATGAAACTGTGCTTCCTACCCTCTTTTAATGAGGATTTCTTGTTTCTGAGCTAAATTCAGGTGCCGTAATCTCTCACCTAGTTTCCTTAGCTATTGTGAAGGCATTTTTGTGCATGGATAGTTGTTCAAATGGATGTTTCTGTGGGGAGACGAGTGCTGGAGAGCCCTATTCCACCATCTTCCTGAAGTCAACATTGGTTTTTATAAACAGCTTTGTTAATTATGTACAATTTTGTTATTTATGTACAATAAACTACATGTATTTAAAGTCAGTTTTGACATCCATATACACAATGAGTCAAGATAACGCATATTCCTATTACCACCAAAAGTTTCCTCTTGCTCCTTTGTAATTCATCCCTTTTTCCATTTCCATCCCCAGGCAATGGTTACATTCTGTCATCACAGAATAGTTTGAGATTTTTTAGAATTTTATATAATGGAATCATACACTATGTACTTTTTTTTCACCAGTGTTCTTCCACTCCCCCTAAAGATTTTGAGGTTCACATGATTTGTTGTATTTATCAATAATTCTTTCCTATATATATTACTGAAGAGTATTCCATTGTATGGATACACGATAATTTGTCAATCCATTCACCTGTTCATAGACATTTTTGTGGTTTTCAATTTTTGACGATTACAAAGAAAGCTGCCTTGAACATTCATTCATGTACAAGCCTTTCTGTAGATTTTTTTTCCTTTTCTTTTTCAGCAAGTATCTAAGAGTGGAATGACTGGGTAGCATGGGAAGTGTATGTTTAGCTTTTTGAGTAACTGAAATACTGGTTTCCATGGTGATTGTATAATTTTGTATTCCCCACAGCAAGGTATGAGGGTTTCAATTGCTCTACATCTTACCCAATACTTGGTATAGTGGGTTTTAAATTTTAGACATTTTATCCGTGTATAGTGAGTGGTATCTCCTCATGGTTCGAACTTTTATTTCCCTAATGACTAATGGTGGTTGAGCATGTTTTTATATTCTCATTTGCAATTCATGTATTTTCTTCAGTGAAGTGTCTGCTCAAATCTGTTGCACATTTTTATTGGATTGTCTTCTTATTGCATTGTAACATATATATATGTATATTTATGTGTGTATGTATATATGTACCTTTAAAGAACATACTCTGTTCTAACCATGTCTCCAAAGCTCAGAGCAATGGAGCTTCACACTTTTATTCCAGGGGGCTGGGATGCAGGTGGGATTTCCATGTCTTTGAAAATCTGATGAAGGAGTGGACCCTCTCCTCAGAAGATGCCCACACCCACATGCCTGATGCAATCCACAGATCCCCAGAAGTGCAGTCATGATGCCCTAGTTAAGGATCCCATCACCTCCTTCTGTGAGGAGCTAATGCCTCCACCATGTCTTTGAATGGCCACAGTCACACACCTGAGCTCATCCTGATCTGTTAACCACCCCCTCTCTCTGGGGTCTTTACCTCTCCCTGGAAAGTGTTTCTTGAATGAAGGGAGGAAGAAGGGAGTAGAATGATGGGTGTCTGCACTCAGCAGTTAACACCACTCAGGCTGCTGAATATGACACTGTGCTTATGGGCTGTAGTGACACAGTCAGGCTACTCGCACCAAATCCCATTTCTCCCTCACTTGGGACCCTGGGGCAAGTTGTTCAACTTCCTTTGGCATCAGGTTCCTCATCTACAAAAAGGCAATGATAATTATCCCTGCCTTGCAAAGCTTTAAGAATTAAATCAGTTGTCACACCTTAGGGACTTAGAACACTGCCCAGCAGAGAGTACACACTCTATAAGTCTTAGCTATTACAAATGCCGCAAGGAAGGACCCTGTCTTCATCCTTCTTCCCTTGTCTCATGTATTTCAGGCAGATGCTTGTTGAAAGGACAGACCACACTCTATGCTCTCTTCATGACCTACAGCTTCCCTAATCCATTCCCACGCGCCCCTCCCCACAATAATCCCTGAAGTCCAAGGAACACTTCCAGCCCACTGCTCGGGGCACTCTTGTCCCCCTCCTTGTAAGCCTCCCCTTATGCCCCAGCACTGCTCCGACCTGGTTCTTGAGTCCCTCATTACCCATCTCCTCCCTCAGCTGATCATCTTTTGAAGTTCTCTTGCCTGTTTTCTCTGCAGAAGAGGAAGGACAATCAAGTTTCATCCATGGCAACCATGGATTAGAGCCGGACCCTGCTAACTGTTCTTCCTGCTTCCTGCTTTGGCCCCTTCCAGCGTGCTCATAAGCAAGCAGCTGGAGGTATCCCTGGAAGGCTCCAAACCCTTCAGAGACTTCACACATCATGGACAGTAAAAGACAAAGAACTTTCACTGCCCTACAAAACCCCACAAGTCTCTTACCTGAATGTCTATTACCTCTCTGATTACATTTCCTGTTCTAGCTTTCACTTCCTCTGCTCCAACCACTAAGTTTTCCCTTAAACACATCAGGCATACTCTTGCCACACAGTCTTTACACAGGCTGCTCCCTTTGCCTGGATAACTCCTGAAATAGCTGCCTCACTAACTCCAACATCTCCCTCAATATTTGCTTGACTATTGCTCTCCAATGAAGCCTACTCTGACCATCCTATTCTAAAATGCGAGCCAATCCCCTCCCCAGCACTGTGGATCCCCTCGCCTTGCTAAATTTTCTGCAGCATTTATTGCCTCCTAACGTATCATGTATTTTATTATTATTATTATTATTTTTTTTTTT
The DNA here is from genome assembly GCF_001698545.2 of Rhinopithecus bieti. NCBI lineage: Eukaryota > Metazoa > Chordata > Mammalia > Primates > Cercopithecidae > Rhinopithecus > Rhinopithecus bieti. Next base: position 222,837 of record NW_016830366.1, read on the forward strand.
TTGAGACGGAGTCTTGCTCTGTCACCCAGGCTGGAGTGCAGTGGCCGGATCTCAGCTCACTGCAAGCTCCGCCTCCCGGGTTCACGCCATTCTCCTGCCTCAGCCTCCCGGGTAGCTGGGACTACAGGCGCCGCCACGTCGCCCGGCTAGTTTTTTGTAGTTTTAGTAGAGACGGGGTTTCACCGTGTTAGCCAGGATGGTCTCGATCTCCTGACCTCATGATCCGCCCGTCTCGGCCTCCCAAAGTGCTGGGATTACAGGCTTGAGCCACCGCGCCCGGCCTATATTTTATCATTTTTTAGTTTTGTTTTCTCCCTTACTCTCCTTTTGTGAGAAAATTACCTCCACAGGGCCAAGATACCTGCATCTTTTATTCAGCGATTAATTCAAGTGCCAAGAACAGTATCTGGCTCATAGTTAGTGCTGAACAAATATTCATTAAATGAATGAATAAATGTAATATGTATAGCAGAATGATTGGCATCACTAGGTAAGCAATGAATAACTGGTAGCAATGATTTTCAAAAAACTCTATGATAAATTATAATTATGAACCATCATTGTGAACATTTTAGGGATGGCAAGTCCTTCTCTTTTATATCATAATCTAATAATTTATAATATAATGTTTTATATCATAATATAAAAGAGAAGAACTTGTCATCCCTAAAATGTTACATACCCACATGAACACATGAACACACACACACACACACACACATACGTATGTACACACACGATCCGTGCTGAGGAGTAACTATTGACCACCTACTATGTGATTAGTCCTTATGCTAAGCACCACGAATACAAGGGCAAGAGCTGGATTTTTTGGTTGCACACCCTGTGTTTCAGGCACGCGTCCTCGTCGGGAACCCCATAGAAGAGCCCCCATACCCTCTGAGTACACGCAGAACCCAAGCTCCCAAGCCTTTTTCCCCAGGCCATCCTAATGGCGCCCTCAGCCTTGATGGGAGGAGCCACGATGTTCCTGCTCACCACCTCTTAGTGGCCACAGGAACCTGCCCTCCCACCTACTGCATGCCCATCTGTTGGATACTGGTCGAGGCGGGCCCTGAGGAGCACATGCTGAGAGAGAAGAGCCCTGGCTCTCATAAGGGCTGCTCACTAATAATTGGGTCCCCTCCCACAGAGGCTGAGGAGGTGAGTCCCTGAGGAGACGCTGTGACCTAAGAGTTCTTGACCAAAAAGACCTCGTGCTTCATCTATCACAAGTGGTACCCAGGCCGGTGGTAACAACAGGACCATGCTCAGGCTTCTGAGACAGGCTTTAGCCTTCTTCTAGAGAAGGGAAGACCCTGCAGAGCAGCAGGGCCCACAGCAGCAGGGGCTCCCAAAAGGTATTCCTCTATGTGTCCTCTTGTCCTCCACCCCAGAAACCTCCCAATAGGGGCTCTCCTCACCCCTAGAATGTAGCTGTGGAGACTTAAGCAGGCACTGCCCATGGAGGTGGCTCCATCTTGTGTCTGTGTGCATGGGGCAGGGGGATGTGTCCCGAGTCCCCAACAAGCCCCTGAGAGCTAGGCTTGCATCAACCCAAGCCCCAAACTCTCTTGTTGGTCCAAAGTGGGAAGTTATTGACAGAGAGGACTATGGGGGTTGTACCTCCCTCTCCACCCTCCCACTCACCTGCATCTCCCTAACCCTGAGTTTTCCCATGTGCTTCCTGCAGCAGATTTCTTCTGATATTTACAGTAGGCATGAAACCCCCTAATTTGAGGGTGAATTTGGCCATGTATCCAAAAAGGGCATGTATTTGAAGCCAAATGGATTAGTCATATATCTGTTGCCCATAGGAAGTCATGAGTCACATTTAACTTATTCTCCTTTGTATCCTAAAATCCCAGCACTGAGTGGACACTCAGGGGAGAAGTGTGAAGGCATTTGCATTCATCATGTGTGAATCCATAACATGTGAGAAGGTTTGCTGGAGTGGATCACATCCCTGCTCTGAATTATATTAACTCTACTTTTTGTTGAATGCTTGCATGTGCCAGGCCCCAAGTTAACGGCTTTACCGTCATTCATTTCATTTAATTCGCACAAAAATTCCAGTGAGGGAAGTCCTATTGTTGTCATGCCCATTTTATAGCAGAGTCAGGGAAACACAGATAGGAAAGATGGACATTCAGGTCCGGCAGTCATTTATTATCCCCTAAGCTCCTCACTTCCTGCCACAAGAGTAGAATCACGATGTCTTCAAGAGGGTGGCATATATCAGCATCCTCTTTGGTCAGTAGTACTCTGTTAGCAGGGACCTGCCTTCCTGGTGCTGAAATCTCCCTGTAGCATCTCTGCTAGCTGAGTTTGAACCCCTGTTGAGGTGGCTAAGTCTTAGCAAAGTTTGTTCAGAGAAGACTGTTTCTTAGCTTTTGAGTGAAATTTCTCACTGCAGCATTCTTTCACTATTAGCTCTATTTGTGCCAACAGGGACACGTGGAAGAGTCTCCAACAAGTCTTCGTGTGTCTGAGTGGTGGTTGCTTCCATTGCCCTCCCAAATTTGACCCATTTAAAAAATCATTGGATTTTCTTGGTTTCTGTTTTTGTGATCTTGTATAATCACATTTCCCAGCCATTCTGTCAATTTACCCAAGTTGTGGGATAGACAGTTATGGCATTATGGTTCAGAGCTCAGATTCTACAGGCAGACTGCCTGGGGTTAGATCCCCAAATACCACCTATTACCTATGCTTGCTAAAAACAAAACAAAACAAAAAAAAAACAAAAACCACACTTGGTGATTCAGATGCACTTTGGGGCTAGGCTTAAATTCCTGATACCTTTTAGTGCTCTGGTGAGATGTTTAAGAATCTGCAGATGCTGCTGCTCATTGTGTTGATGATAATGATGAAGTTACATAATAACAGTGGTCATTTAAGAACTCTTCATATGCAGATATGATGATAGCAACAACATTTACATTCTAACCTATGCAAGGCACTCACAGTTCTAAGCAGTTGATCTGTATGTGTCCATTAACTTTCACTGCAGAAATCATGCATAAATTGTTAACTGTCTTTGTTTGACAGAGGAAAACAAAGTCAGAGAGGTTAAGAGATGTATGCAGGTTTGCACAGATGGTACACGTAGGAATTGAAACCCAAGCAATCTAGCTCCAGACTCAGTGTTCTTAACCATGGCCCCCCAGTGCCGGGGTGAGGCCACTGTACCATACAGAGAAGTGGTGGTGCCAGGCAGGATGTGAACCTAGGCACTCTGCCTCCCGAATCCTGCGTGGGTGATCATTACGCTTTTTGTAATCTGTATCTCAAATCCAGGTCATTCTATTTCTAGAAGTAGATGATTGTCTACCATATCTTCCTCTGGTAGGACTTATTTGTAATGGGTGTTTGCTTTCGAGATTAATGTAAACTGTCGTTTGCTAATCCCATAGGTGACACCACATTGAAAACTGTGCGGGGAGTTGTGACAAGTTTCTCTAGTGATTACGGCTTGATTAATCAATTGATCTACTTCAGTAGTGATGCTGTCACTGACAATGTGGCTCTGAAAGTTGGACAAAAAGTTATTGCAGTTGCGGAAGAAGATAAAACATCTCATGGTTTGAAAGCTATCAAAGTAAGTTTTGCATGAGTTTGGGGATAGTCTCATCCTCATGGGCTTTCAATTTTGCTTTTCTTGTGTTAATCCAGCCTCTCTAATGTGATCTGTAGAGTAGATGTAGAGTGAAAATTGAAGTCCCACTCTCCCGACTGTGCAGGTTCTCTTGTTCTACTATCAATAGTGATTTATGTTGCTAAGAGTAAAAATTGTTGAGGTCAGGAGTTCGAGGCCAGCTTGGCCAACATGGCAAAACCCCATGTCTACTAAAAATACAAAAATTAGCTGGGCATGGTGGTGGGCACCTGTAATCCCAGATACTTGGGAGGCTGAGGCAGGAGAATTGCTTGAACCCGGGAGGCGAAGTTGCAGTAAGCCGAGATGGCACCACGGCACTCCAGCCTGGGCGACAAGAGTAAAACTATGTCTCAAAAACAAAACAAAACAAAACAAAAGAGTAAAATTGTATATTTGTTCTTCTACTATTTAAATAATATGGTTAACATGATAATTACTGGACTCTATATAATTCTGTAACTTCCTTTTTCAAGTTAAAAAAAACCCCACCGTTTTCCAGTATTATGCATTCATAGAAGTAGAATTGCTATCTCAAGTGATGTGCATTTTAAACTTAAAAAAAAAAAGCTTTATTGAGGTGTAATTTACATACCATAAATTTTCTCATTTTAAGAGTATAATTCATTGACTTTTTGGTAGATTTACAGAGTCATGTAACCATCATCACAGTCCAGATATCTACCATTTCCATGGATATTATCAAATTATCCTTTAGCTGTATTGTACTATTTGATACTCTTAGCAACAGGCTGCAAGACTGCCTGTTTGCCAGCATTAGCAAGGATAGGAATATGATCAATCTGAAATCTTTGCCAATGTTAGAAATGAAAAGCAGTCTCATAATTTTATTTGGAATTTCTTTTTTTTTTTTTTTTTTTTTTTTTTTTTTTTGAGACGGAGTCTTGCTCTGCCGCCCAGGCTGGAGTGCAGTGGCCAGCTCTCAGCTCACTGCAAGCTCCGCCTCCCGGGTTCACGCCATTCTCCTGTCTCAGCCTCCCGAGTAGCTGGGACTACAGGCGCCCGCCTCGCCGCCCGGCTAGTTTTTTGTATTTTTTAGTAGAGACGGGGTTTCACCGTATTAGCCAGGATGGTCTCGATCTCCTGACCTCATGATCCGCCCGTCTCGGCCTCCCAAAGTGCTGGGATTACAGGCTTGAGCCACCGCGCCCCGCTGGAATTTCTTTAAGTCTTAATGAGATCACCGCAACTTTTATTTTCTCAGAACTATTTATGTGTTAGTGGCATTACAGCTACTTTTATGTTAGGAAAATTAAGACTTTATTAGGAAAATTAGTATATAAATATTTTGCAGTTATTTCCACAGGACAGTCTTTTAGCTTTGTTTCATGCTGTTCAATTTTTTGTATTAAATATGTCAATCTTGTCCATGTGGCTTTTGGGTTCAGTAAGAACTCATTCTAATTCGTAATTCACATGAGTATTCACTTAGCTTTTCCTATGGACATTATTACTTATTTATATCTAAACTTCCAGTCTGCCTATAATTGATTGAGGTGCACAAACTGAGAGAGGGATCTATATCTAGTTTTAATAATGGCTACCTACTTGTTCCTTACCATTAATTGTATAATCAACTTTGCCCCTATTGTATCAAAATGCCTTCTATTATACAATACAAGCATTTTAATCTGTCTGCACTGTTGTGTTGAATATTATTTGAGAGGGTAAATAAACAGAATTGGGAGAGTAGGAGTTTGACATGGAATGTGGGGTAAGGTTTAGTCAGTGTGTGATTGTACACTAGTTTGGAGTCAGGGTAGAGAGAGGTCAGAGGGCACTATGGATCACTACTTGAATACTGACAGAAGTGATGTTGGATAGACAGATGGGAGCCTGGTGCTTCATTCCTCAATGAAAGTGAATGAGGGAGAAGTAACCATGAGAGTGGTACAGGTATTGACAGTTGGAAGATGCCAATTGAGAAATGAATACCAATGAAGCAGGTATTTTAAAAAAAACATGAAAGCTGATTTACAGCTCGATGGCTTATTCCCATAAAAAATCTTTGAACAAGAAATTTCACTCCTAGAAGTTTATCCTACAGAAATAAAATCAGGCAAATAGGCAATGTATTTGGATAAAAGCTAAATGCCCAACAATGTGGAATTAGGTCAATAAATTATGGCACATCCAATACTTTAGATGATGTATTTCCCTTTCAGTAGTCTTTTGTTCTATAAAATTGTTTGTGTGATCACCTCATGTCGTATTTGCGAATTCACCTATAATGACAATGTTAAATTTTGCTTTGGAAACAAGGTCGTATCATACCTTTTGCACCAGAAAAAAAAACACCTGGAGCAGGGTAAATATCGAAACTGTGGTCAATTGGTTGTCTTCAGATTTGCATGGTGCCTTATTTTTCTTCGTACTTTTTCTACTAATGAAACATGTATACTTTTCTTGTAATTACTACCAATGATCAAACTAAGGACTATTACCACTTTCGACAATAGCAAAAAAGTCTGTTGATGCCTCCCTGTCATAGATAAATTACAACAGCCTAATTTAGACTTGCATATTTTTAGCCCCTTTTCCCGTGAGGGTTATTTTTACAACTTTATTTCCCATGCTATGTTCCAGGCCTGGATGATTGATGCATGTTAGCGGCTTTGCTTTGCTTTTTCTTCCTACTTGTGTTGGTCCTTTTCTTTCTCTCTGTCTTGCGCCAAACCCCACATTTGCCAGGTTAAATCCTTCTGTCTTCTTTCCACAACCCAGCTCACAATCTGCTTCCTCCAAGAAATGCCCCTTCTTTTCTTAAGTTGGAAGTTTTCTCCCTTCAGGGAATCGCCAAGTCTTTTGAAATTGTTCTTAATTCCTTGTGTCATCCACAGCTTATTTTAAAACTTTGTGTGTTTTTCCTCCTTTTATTCGCTGCGCACCTTACTTGTGAAGCCCTACAGGGCAAGAGTCAGTTATTATCATTATTTATTATTATTGTTTTTTTTTTTTTTTTTTGGACCAGCAGTTTTCACTCTGCCTGCCCAGACTCGCGGTGCAGTGGGCACGTGATCTCGTCTCACGCAACCTATGGCTTCCTAGGCGGGTCAAGGGGGATTTACCATCTGCCTCGCGCAGTGGCTGGGGGATTACAGGCGTGAGCCACTAACACCGGGCCAAGTTATCTCTTTTAAATCTTTGAAATCTAAGTGCTATGAGGTACACTTAAATTTGGGCTGTGCCAAAATGAATGTTTTGAATACATGCTTTAAAGTATTTGTAGGCCAGGCCATCATCCTTGTATTATCGGATCTATTCGCGTCATGTGAAATATGTTCATAATGTTGATAGATAGTGGTTTAAAATATTTATTGGAACATGTTTTAAGCCATATGAAAGTTCCCATTTTTGATTGTTTTTGCTTATCTTTTAAAAAACGGTTTTGCGCTGTATTCTTACACGGTGGAGCTATCCCTGATAGTTTTGACAGCAATGCACACAAGAACTCGAGAAACAGAATTTTAATTGGCTGTGTTACCTCTGTAAAGAAAGATGTCCTCATTATAAAAAAAATTTGACTTCTCCAAGGATACTCATTTCTGCACAGGTATGAATTAATATCTTTTTAAAAACCATCGTAAGATGCCTATCTTCTGAGAGGATCTCTTGGGTACTAGAACTAACTTCTAGAAGTACGTAGCCTCCAGTAAGTGCCTCTTCAATATCTCTGAGGTGAACCCTTTGAACTTGAATAGGAATAGTGTATACCAATATAGGACCATGAGATAGCGGTTATATTCTGAAAACTCATGCTATCACATATTATGTGTTCATTTTTTGAATGCAGTCAGAACTTTTTCATTTGGGTAGTTTTTCATTTATATAAATATTTAATTTCTAATAAACTAAAAATACTATAATTGTATAGGATTATTACTTTTAAAGTACTTCAAATGCTTCAAAATTAGGTTTAGAGATAGCCTTGTACTCTTCTGTGTGTATGTGTGTGTGTGTGTGTCCATTGTTGAATTCTATTTGTAGTTAGTAGATATGCTATAAGGTGTAGCATATATATATAAGCTATATAACCCAGAGATATTCAATTGACCATTGAACGACAACACAGGGGTTAGGGATGCTGACCTCCTGCACAGTTGAAGATCTACCTATAATTTGATGCTCTCAAATCTTAATTACTAATAGTCCTGTTGACCAGAAGCTTTACCAATAACATAAACGGTTGAATAACACATATTTTGTATGTATATGTATTATATACTGTACTCTTACGATAAATTAAGCTAGCAAAAAGACAATGTTATTAAGAAAATCATCATGAAGAGGAAAATACACTTACAACATTGTACTATAGTTATCAAAATACTGTGAATTTATATATTCTGTTTACAAGAGGAATTATCTGTTTGAAATGGTGGGCAACCACAGCTGCAGACCTCAGTCTACTGTAGAGGTCAAGCAATTATATTTTTTTCTTGTAATAGCATGGTGTTTCTGCTTCTTGAGAGCACTTCCAGCATCATTAGTCACACTTCATATGGGTCCCATTGTGTTATTCAAGGTTTATGGTATTGCGCTAAACACAATGAAAAATACACAAGATCATGGTCACACAGATATCTTTTCGACATACTGATTTCATTTCCTCTGGGTATATACCCAGAAGTAGGATTGCTGGATTATATGGTAATTCTATTTTTAATTTATTTGAGGAACCTCCATAGATTTTTCCATAATGGCTGTACTAGTTTACATTCCCACCAATGTTGGAAAACTGTTCTCTTCTCTCCATGTCCTTGCCAACACTCATTCTAACAGGTGTGTCTTTTGACATTTTTAAAAATAGCCTTTCTAACTGGTGTGGGGTGATATCTCATTGTAGTTTTGATTTGTTTTTCCCTGATGATTAGTAATATTGAGCATCTTTTCATATACCTCTTGGCTATTTGTATGTCTTTTTGTGAGAAATGTCTATTCAAATCTTTCGCCCATTTTTATTGAGTTATTATTTTTTTCCTATTGAGTTATTTGAATTTCATATGAATTTTGGATATTAACCCCATATCAGATATATGGTTTATAAATACCTTATCACATTTCATAGGCTGCCTTCTAACTTTACTGATTGATTCTTTTGCTCTGCAGAAATTTATAGTTCGATGTTTATTTTTGTTTTGTTGCTTGTGCTTTTAATGTCAAATCTAAAAAATCATCACCCAGACCAATGTCAAGGAGTTTTCTCCCTGTTTTAATCTAGTAGTTTTATGGTTTCAGGTCTTATGTTTAAGTGTGTAATCCGTTTTGAGTTGATTTTTGTGTATGGTGGAAGGGGAGGACCCTCTTTTATTTAGTTATTTAATTATGTTGCATGTGGACATCCAATTTTCCTAACACCATTTATTTATTCAATAGCCTATCCTATCTCCATTGCATATTAGTGGTGTCTTTGTTGAAATTAGTTGCCTGTATGTGCATGGGTTTATTTCTAGGCTCATTATGCTGTTCTGCTGGTCTATATGTCTGTTTTGTGCCAGTACCATATTGTTTGGATTACTATTGCTTTGTAGTATAATTTGAAATCAGAAATTGTGATGCTTCCAACTTTGTTTTTCTTCGTCAAGAATCTTTTGTCTATTTGGGGTCTTTTGTGGTTTCATATTGATTTTATAATTTTTTTTCTATTTTTGTGAAAAATGCCATTGGAATTTTGATAGGAATTGCATTGAATCATTATAGCATTTTGGGTAGTAGACATTTTAATCATATTAATTCTTCCAATTTACTCTATCATTTTTCTATTTTCTATATATTTCTGCTCCGATCTTTATTATTCCTTCCTTCTGATAATTTTGGCTTTAGTTTGTTCTTATTTTATGTCCTTGAGGTATAAATTAGCTTATTTATTTGAGATCTTTCTTCCTTTTAATATAGGCATTTATCATGATAAACTGCCCTATTAAAACTGCTTTGTGCATAAATTTTGGCGTGTTGTGCTTTCATTTTGTTTGTCTCAAGATATTTTAAAATTTCTTCTTTGACCCATTGGTAATTCAGCAGTGTGCTATTCAGTTTTCACATATTTGTGAACTTCTTGAAGTTTATCCTATTATTGATATCTAGTTTCATACCATTGTGGTTGGAAAATATACTTGATATAATTTCAGTCTTCCTAAATTTGTTAAGACTTGTTTTGTTGCCTAACATATAATCTATCCTGAAGAATGGTTCATGTGCACTTGAAAAGAATGTGCATTCTGGTGCTGTTGGAAGGAATGCTCTGTGTATGTATGTTAAGTCTATTTGGTCTAAAGTGTTTTTTAACCTTTATACTACAGGTATAAGTGATTCACACATCGCCAGTACAGTATTACAGTAATCAAAATTTCACTATATATTTACCTTTGCCAGTGAATTTTATACTTTCATCTGTTTTCATGTTACTGCTCTTTCATTTCAACTTGAAGAACTCCCTTTAGCATTTCTTGTAAGGCAGATCTACTAGTGATGAACACCCTGGTTTTTGTTTTTGTTTGTCTGAGTCAGTCTTTATCTTTCTTTCATTTCTACAGATTTTCTCAGTAAAGTTTCTTAGTTGGCAGTTACTTTTCTCTGTCAACACTTTGAATATATCATCCCACTGTCTCCTGGTCTGCAAGGTTTCTGCTGAGAAATCCACTGATAGCCTTATTGATGTTTTCTTGTATGAGATATGCTTCATTCCTCTTACTGCTTTTAAAATGTTCTCTTTGTCTTTGATTTTTGATAGTTTGATTGTAATGTGTCTTGGTGAAGTCTTCTTGGGTTGAATATGATAGGACATCTTTGAGCTTCACACACCTGGATGTTCGTATCTTTCCTTAGATTTGGGACATTTTTGGCCATTGTTTCTTTTAAATAAGTCTTCTGTCCCTTTATTTCTCCCTCCTTATGAAATTCCTGTTATGTGAAAGTTATCTTTCTTGATAGGCTTTCTTAAATTTTTTTATCCTTTTTATTTTTAACTTCTTACTGGATAATTTCAAATGGTCTGTGTTCAAGTTCACTTATTCTTTCTTCTGCTTAAACAAGTGGGCTGTTGAAGCTCTCCGCTGCATGTTTTAGTTCTGTCATTGACTTCTTCAGCTCTATAATTTTTGTTTGGTTCTTTATGTTTTATAACTCTTTGTTGAACTTCATATTTTATTCTTGTATTATTTCCCCGATTTCATTAAATAGTTATCTTTTTCCTCTTGCAGCTTACTTAGCTTCTTTAGAACAATTATTTTGAATTGCTTGTAAGGTAATTCATAGATGTCCAATTCTTTGCAGTAGGTTACTGAAAGTTTATTTTCTTTCTTTGGACATGTCATGTTTCCCTGATTCTTCGTGTTTCTTGTAGAGCTGCATAGATATGTGCACACTTGAAGAAGCAGTCACCTCTTCCAGACTTTATGGACTGATTTCAATAAGGACAGATCTTCTTCACCTGTGGGGTGGTAGAAGGTGGGCATGCTGTGGCATTGGGTCTATGGCACAAAGCCACAAGTTTGGGGATTTGGGCACTTGAGTTTCAGGGGAGGATGCAGGGTCTCATTGGCTTGGGCAGCTAGCATCTACAACTCTGGTAACTGCATGGTTCTTGGTGGTTGTAAAGGCTGTTTGGGTTCTCAGTGGAGCTTCAGGTTCAGTGGCAAGAGAGTAGGGTAGGCAGTGGTGGGGGCCAGGACTGGTGGTGTACACATGTTCAGCTGCAGGCATATGCATGGCAGCAGGGCCTGACTGCAGGTACTCACATGGTGGTGGGGGCTGGTGGCTGGCACATGCACAGGTATGGGAGTTGGGTCTGGCGGCATGCCTGTGCATGGTTGCAGGGACTTGTTGCATGTGTAAGCATGGTAGTGAGGGCAGGCACCAGTTGGTGGGCCCAGATGCAAGTATACACATAGTTATAGGGCCAGGGCTGTTGGACAGCATGTGTACAGCTGCAGGAGTCATCTGCAGGCACATGCACGATGGGTGGCCTGTGATGGAGGTTGGGTTGATGTGTGCACGTGCACAGCTGCACATAACCAGAGTTGGCAGCATGCATGTACACTGCTGCAGGGGCTAGCTGTGAATGTGAGCATGGCAGTAAGGGCTGGAGACAGGAGTCAGCAGTCAGGGCTGGTTTCTTGTGCATGCGCAGCCATGGAGAATGCAAATGGTGGCCAGTACACACACAGTTCCATGGGTCAGCTACAGGCATGTGCAGGACTGTGCAGCCTGGCAATAGGGGTTGGTCAGCTGCAAGGACCACGAGAGCTTTTGGTGTGTACACATGTTGCAGGAATCAGCTGCAGACATGAATGTGATGGTAGGGGCTGGCAACTGGAGTCAGGGCCAGCTGTGCATGAACATATACAACTAACAGGGTCAGTCACACACACATGTAGTGGTGGATTGGGGCCTGTAGCACAGGCTCAGATGGATTGTGCACACATGCAAGGTGGATGTGTGGAATCACTGGGCTGGGGTGTCCACAGCAGCAACCACTGGGGATGTTCCAGAAGAAGGGGTGGAAGAGGGGTGGTGACTCTGGCAGCTGGAGACTGCGAAGGTGAAAAACTTTGCAGCCCTCGAGGCACTGGTTGTCCACTGCAGCAGTGCTAAGTGAACATTAGTTTCCTCAGCAGTAAAAGGCTTCAAGGGCTGTTAAGGTCTTCAGTAAAGAAGGCTGCTGCAGTCCTGTGCAAAGCAGACTACTGGGGACCACAGTGGTTCCTCCTACATGGCAGACACTGATAACCCCTACCCATTTCTTTTGTTCCTAACCATCTCCAAGCATCTCAACTGGCAGTTTTCTCAACATTCTGAGTGGGTGAAACTGGAGTAGATCAATCCTAGGCAGTGTCCTGAAGGCTGAGAAAGCCAGCTGTTCATCCTGCCCTGCAAGAGGAACTCACGAGGCCGGGCGCGGTGGCTCAAGCCTGTAATCCCAGCACTTTGGGAGGCCGAGACGGGCGGATCACGAGGTCAGGAGTTCGAGACCATCCTGGTGAACACGGTGAAACCCCGTCTCTACTAAAAAATACAAAAAACTAGCCGGGCGACGTGGCGGCGCCTGTAGTCCCAGCTACTAGGGAGGCTGAGGCAGGAGAATGGCGTAAACCCGGGAGGCGGAGCTTGCAGTGAGCTGAGATCCAGCCACTGCACTCCAGCCTGGGCGACAGAGCAAGACTCCGTCTCAAAAAAAAAAAAAAAAAAAAAGAGAGGAACTCACGAGCTAGGAAATGTTCTCTCCATGCTGAGCAGTGTCAACCGGGGGATGGGATGATGTAGGTAAAATGAAACTGTCCTTCCTACCTTTTTTGTGCAAGTATTCTCAGTTTTTTTCTTCAACTGTGTTGCTCTAGCTTCTTAAGTGGACTCTTGTGCTCTTTTGGAGCTATTTTTATTCATGAATGACTGTCAAGTTGTTGTTGTTGCTGTTTCGGAGGAAAAAAAGCTGGGACTCCTACTCCGCTATCTTGTTGATGCCACTTTTCCTGCCAGTAACTGCAAAGTTTTTTGTTGAGAAG
>NW_016830366.1:237906-243627 GCF_001698545.2 Rhinopithecus bieti
ACAGAAAATAATGAGAAAATCATGTAGAACATGTACATAAGTAAGTTCTATATTATACAGTATATTTGGTATTTTAATATTATTAGGATGTTCTGAGAACAACAAGAAGAAAAACTGTGTGCTAGAAAACGCTGTATGCCAGAAAATTGTTGGGAAAGAATGCATGGAGTGGGTTGTGGGATTTGAACTTCCCAGTAAATGCTGGGTATGATTTGGGTAGTAGAGCCTGAAAATGAGAAAGAAATTCATTTTTAATAAAGGTACAGATGAAATAGTGCGCTTGGAAAGTGACAGAGAAAGCAGGGAAAAAATGATAGTCTACTTACTGCCACATTCCTTTCTCATTCAACCCCTTTCACTCTCTCAACCTTAACTACAGAGGTTTATGGACATTCTGTGTAGTATTCAGCACAGAGCTTCTCAACAGAGACCTAGGTCCCATCCCCAGAGACTCTGATTTACTTGGCTTAAAATGCCATCTGGGCATAATTATTTTTACAAAGTACCCCTGGTGTTGCCCGTGTGCCAACCATGTTGGGAATCACTGAAGGAGATGGAGTGACTTGAAGATTAGAGCCAGAGTGAGGAGGTGCAGAGCCCATTAAAGTGTGCTATGCTTTTACATAGTCATTTCCACCATTTATAATTACAGGTCTGCATTACTAGTCTACATGGAAGAAATGGGGTGATAGATGACAGTATCTTTTTCACCTTGGATTCTCTGAAACTTCCTGATGGATACATACCTCAAAGATATGATATCATCAATATGGCCATAGTCGAGAGCATTCAATCCTGCTGTATTTGGAGGGCAGTTTCTATCACACCAGTGCAAAGGTTGTAATAATAAAACACTTATTCTCTGTTCATCTTCTCCTCTTTGGGCAGTAAAGAGCCTAGTTTAATTGAAAAGCTTAGCTTAGTAAACCTAAACATTATTTTACATATGACTTTTCTGGTAAATTCAATTAAGATACTGGCTGGTTCACTTGGACCATGAGCCCACTTTAGTGAAGTGCCTTATCAATTAAAAAGCATGCTAAAGCTGGCAAGTTACTGTAGGTAGGGAGTTTCTGGAAACGACACAACAATTCACCTTAAATTCCAGCATCGCACCTCCTCACTCTCTCTTCCTTTCCCTCACCATGTGACACACTGGCTCCCCTTCACCTTCTTCCATGATTGCAAGCTTTCTGAGGCCTTCACCAAAAGCAGATGTCAGCACCATGCTTCCTGTATAGCTGCAGAACTATGAGCCAAATAAAACCTCTTTTCTTTATAAATTACCCAGCTTCAATTATTTCTTCATAAATTAGAAATTCTTAATTTATTATTCATAAATTATTTCTTCATAAATTATTTATTTACCCAGCTTCGATTATTTCTGTACAAATTACCCAGCTTCAATTATTTCTTTATAACAATGTGAGAATGGACTGACACAGGATTACATGCAATGAAGAAAAGGAAATAAGACAATGATCTTGAGCAGGGGTGGAAAGCTAAGGCCGTTGTGTCAAATCTGTCCTGATGCCTGAAATGATCCTTAAAAATTGAAGTTCTATTAAAGTACCTGGAATTTAATTAGGACCTAGTATATTGTACTTACTATTGTCATCATGATTATGGATGTTATTAATTGACGTGCTTTGAAGTCTTCATCATAACTGTGGTTTCATCTATTACTACTTATATAGTGGTAATATACTACTTGGTCTGCTATTTCACTGCTGTTGTTATGAGATGCATAAAAGTTTGACTATATATCTGCCTTATGGGTATGTTTTGTGAGTATAAACAACCCCTCTCTCATGTTTAGTGGGTGGTTTTAAAAATTTGTTTTGTCAGAATTAAAAAATGCCACTTTATCAGTGATTTCTCAAAGAATCCCTGGTATTTTTTTTTCAATTGTTTTTACTGTGGCAAAACATGCATAAAATAAAATTTATCACCTTAACCATTTTAAGTGTACAGTTCATTGGAATTAAATACAATCATAAATACATTCATCAATGGAGACTTGAATTGTTTCTACTCTTTAGATACTGTGAATAAAGCTATGACATGGGTGTACAAATATCTCTTTGAGACTGTGAGACCGTGTTTTTAATTCTTTTGGGTGCATATACTGGAAATGGAAATGCTGGATCATATGGTCATTTTCCTTTTAATTTTTTGATGAACTGCTACACTGTTTTCCACAGTAGCTATACCATTTTACATTCCCACCAACAGTGCACAAAAGTTTTAATTTCTCTACATCCTTGCCAACATTTGTGGTTTTCTGTTTGTTTGATAGTAGCCATCTTACTGGGTCTCATTGTAATTTTAATTTGCATTTTCCTAATGATTTTGGGCATCTTTTCATGTGCTTATTGGGCATTTGTATATCTTCTTTGGAGAACTGTCTATTTTAGTCCTTTGTCCATTTTGGAATCAGGTTTTTGTTGTTGTTGTTGAGTTGTATGTATTCTCTATATATTCTTCATATTAATCTCTTATCAGATATGTGATTTGCAAATATTTTCTCCCATTCTGTAGGTTGCATTTTTACTCTGCTCATAGTGTATTTTGATGCACACATTTTAAATTTTATGGGTACCTAGTAGGTGTATATATTTATGGGGTATATGAGATATTTTGATAGAGGTATACAATGTGTAATAATCATGTCAGGATAAATGGGGTATCCATCACCTCAAGCATTTATTATTTATTAGTGTTATAAACATTCCAAGTGTACTATTTTAGTTATTTTAAAATGTACAATAAATTATTGTTGACTGTAGTCGCCCTGTTGTGGTACCAAATACTAGAACTTATGCATTCTATCTAACTATATTTTTGTATCCATTAATCATCCCCACTTTTCCTCCCTGCTCCCCATTACCCTTCCCAGCCTCTGGTAACCATCCTTCTATTCTTGATCTTCGTGAGTTCAGTTGTTTTTGTTTTTAGCTCCCAGAAATGAGTAAGAACACATGAAGTTTGTCCTTCTGTGCTTGGCTTATTTCACTTAACATAATTACCTCCAGTTCCATCCATGTTGTTGCAAATGGCAGGATCTCTGAAGTCCATTTTGTCTATTTTTATTTTGTTGTCTGTGCCTTTGGTTTCATGTCCATCAAATAATTGGCAAATCCAATATCGTGATGCTTTTACCCTGTTTTCTTCTAAATGTCTTATGGTTTTAGGTCTTACATTTAAGTCTTTGATCCATTTTGAATTAAATTGTGTGTATGATGTTAGGCAAGGTTCCATCTTCATTCTTTCACATAGGATATCCAGTTTTCCCAGCACCATTTGTTGAAAAGAATGTATTTTCCCCAAAGAATAGTCTTTTCTTTTATCTCTGAGTATTTTTATATTTTCCTTGTGATTTCTTCTTTGATCCATCGATTGTTTAAGAATATGTCAATTTTCACAAATTTGTGAATTTTCCAATTTTACTACTGTTATTAATTTCTAACTTCATCCTGTTGTAATTGGAGAATACTTTGAATGATCTCTATCCTTTAAAATCTATTAGGACTAAGTTTGTGGCTTAACGTATAATCTATCCTGGAATATGTCCTATGCGCACTTTAGCAGAATGTGTGTGTTGTTGTTACGTAGAGTGGCCTGTGTATGTCTGTTAGAATTAGTTGGTTTATTGTGTTAAGTCCTCTATTACTGAGTGTGGGATATTGAAGTCTCCAACCATTATTGCAGAACTGTCTGTTTCTCCCTTCAATTCTGTCAATATCTGCTTCATATATTTTGATGGTCTGTTATTATAATTGTGTATATAATTGTTATGTCTTCTTGCTGTATTGAACCATCTATTTATATATAATGGCTTTGTCTCTTGAATCCTTTTTTGATTTAAAGTCTATTTTGTATGATATTAGTATAATCACTCCTGCTCTCTTTTGTTTACTATTTGCATACCATGTAGTTTTCCATCCTTTCACTTTCAACCCATTTGTGTCTTTGGATCTAAAATGAGTCTCCTTTAGAAAGTAGACATGTATATACACACACACACACAAACACACATATATACACACACATATATATTTTATGCATATGTATATATACACATACATATAGTTTTCAACTTTTATTTTAGGTTCAATACTTGTTCAGGTATTTTGCATGGATAAATTGTGTGTCACAGGGGTTTGATGCACATATAGTTTTGTCACCAAGGTAATCAGCATAACTCGTGATAGGATTTTCAATCATCACCCTGCTCCTACTACCTATCCTCAAATAAGCCCCAATGTCTATTATTCTCTTCTTTGTGTCCATATGTACTCAGTGTTTAGCACCCACATATAAATGACAACAAGCAGTATTTGGTTTTCTGTTCCTGTGTTAATTCACTTAGGATAATGGCCTCCAGATCCATCCATATTGCTGCAAAGGCCATGGTCTCATTCCTTTTATAGCTGTGTGGTATTCCATGGTGTAAATGTACCACATTTTCTTTATCCAGTCTACCATTGATGGGCATTTAGGTTGATTCTATGTCTTTGCTATGGTGTATAGTGCTGGAATGAACATACCCATACATGTGTCTTTATGGCAGAATGATTTATATTCCTTTGGGTACGTACCCTGTAATGGGATTGCTGGATCAAATGGCAGTTCTTTTTTAAGTTCTTTGAGAAATCTTCAGACTGCTTTCCACAGTGGCTGAACTAATTTGCATTCCCACCAGCAGCATATAAACGTTCCCTTTACTCTGCATCCTCACCAGTATCTGTTATTTTTTGACTTTTTGACAATAGTCATTCTGACTGGTGCGAGATGGTATCTCATTATGGTTTCAATTTGCACTTCCCTAATGATTAGTAATATTGAACATTTTTTCATATGCTTGTTGGTTGCTCGTATGTCTTATTTTGAGAAATGTCTGTTTGTGTCCTTTGCCCATTTTTAACAAGGTTGTTTGGTTTTTGCTTGTTGATTTAAGTTCCTTATAGATTCTGGATATTGGATATTTGTCAGATACACAGTTTGCAAATATTTTTTCCCACTATGTACATTGTCTGTTTACTCTGTTGATAGTAGAAAGAATATCTTTGGATCATGTGTTTTTATCCATTCTGCTAATCTCTGCCTTTTGATTGGACAGTATAATCAATTTACATTTCAAGTAATTAAGAATAAGGAAGGACTTCTGATATTTTGGCACTCGTTTTTACTATTCTTTATAGTTTTGCGGGGCTCATTGCTTGCGTTACTGTCTTCTTTTGTGTTGATTCTTTTGTAGTGAGCAGTTTATTCTTTTCTCATTTCCTTTTGTGCATATTGTAGTTATTTTCTTCATGCTTACCATGGGGATTACATTTAACATCCTAAAGTTATAACACTCTAATTTGAATTTATACAGTTTAACCTCAATAACATATACAAACTCTGTTTATTTACAACTTGGTTTTCACTCCTTTTAGTTGTTGACATCACAGGCTTACATCCTTACACAATGTATTCCCAAGAACATAAACTAATAATTCTTTTAAATTTCTTCATCTCTTAAAGTTATGTAGGAAACAAAGTGTGGAGTTACAAATCAAAGTTACAATAATACAATCTTTTAGACTAATAATTTTAAAAATGTGTTAATCTCTTAAGCCATGCACAATTCAAAAAGTAGAGTTACAAATTGTTGTTATAATAATGCTATCTTTTATAATTGCCCATGTATTTATTGAGACTTTTTTTTTTTTTTTT
>NW_016830366.1:244013-269983 GCF_001698545.2 Rhinopithecus bieti
TTTAAGAAAAGGAGGTCTTCTTGTTACAGAAAACAGTTCTGAACAGTTAACATTGTAAAAGGTGTAAAATACAGGGTAGGGGCTCTGAGCTCTCTGAGGAATTTCCTGACACACACTCTGAACTAAGGCTGAGAGATCTCTGGAAGCCTGGGCCTCTGACCCCTGCCCTGGGCCTGGTCCCCTTCCTCTTTCCCACGAGCCCATGCTCCAGGGCTGACCAGAGACAAGGGCTCTCTCCAACCCTGGCTCAACCTCTCAAGGAAGACCTTGTACAATCTACAGTGGCTCATCCTGGAAGAGGGGGGCTGGACAGAGGTGGGGTCCGCAGGCGATGCCGGGAAGCCTCTCCAGGCCTGGAGCTGGAGTACCTCTCCTGAGCACTGCCAGT
The DNA here is from genome assembly GCF_001698545.2 of Rhinopithecus bieti. Taxonomy (NCBI): domain Eukaryota; kingdom Metazoa; phylum Chordata; class Mammalia; order Primates; family Cercopithecidae; genus Rhinopithecus; species Rhinopithecus bieti. The sequence goes on from NW_016830366.1 coordinate 244,402, forward strand.
GGGGCTCCTCCTCTTTCCACCTTAGCTTGAGGCCCCTAAGGGACCAGGCTCTGGGTGGGGTGTCCAAGAGGAGGGCCCTCCCCTGTCCTGGGCACAGGGCCGTTCTCCAGATGCCAGCAGGGACTTATTTCTCTGGGGGGCCTGAGGATGGGGAGAAGGGTGCTGAGCTCCTTGGAAGCTCCTGCTGCAACTTTTGGTCCCTTCAGTGTGGATACCTGATCCTCCAGCTCGCGCACCCTCTGGTGGTGGGCCCGCTCCCATGCCTCCAGGGTGCGTTCAGCCTGGGCACTACACAGGCGCTCCACCTCCTACTGCAGCTCCAGCTGCTAATGCTGCGCGTCCACCTCCAGTTGGGCTGGGCTGTGGCTCTGCTCCAGCGCCACCATCTGCGCCTCCAGCTGCTAGATGTGCCTCTGGGCCTCAGCCAGCTCTAGGTCAGCCCCCATGAGGGTCCGGTTCGGGGGACCCTTCTCTGCGCTCAGCGGCACTGTGTCCTTATGGCTGCGAAGCTTCTCTCGCTCCACCTTGTCCAGTACCCTCCTGAGGGCCACCAGCTCCTTCTCCAGCCGCAGGGCTGAGCGCTCCACCTCCCGCTTCTCGGCTTCCAGCTGAGCCAGGGCGCGCTGCAGGCTGCCCAAACGTTCCTGCAGCAGCCTCTGATCGTCCTGCAGCTTCTGGACCGTGTGCAGGGCTGCAGCCTGGCCCTCCTGCCGCTGCTGCAGCACCTCCTGAAGCTGTTGTAGCTGGCCCTCGGCCTCCGCCCGCCGCAGCTCCAGGTCAGCCACCTCGCCTGGCAACGTCTGCACCTGCTCGCCAAGGGAGCTGCTCTGCTTCCCTGCCTTAGACAACGTCTGCCCGGCAGCGTCCAGCCATTCCAGGAGCACTTGGCGGTCATGTTCACAGGCAGTCAGAGCCTTCTGTAGATGCAGGTTCTTGTCCTGGGTGCGGTTGAGGCTGGCACTGCTCTAGGCCAGGGCCTCTGTCAGGCCTCGCATCTTGACCCGCAGGAGCCCCTCCCTTTCCTCCACCTTGGCCAGGGCCCCATTCAGCCACTCCACTTTCAGCTGCAGGATCCCGGCCTTCACCTCACTGTCTGCCACCTGTCTCTGCAGGGAGTCCATCTGATTCTGGAGGGCCTGGGCCCGGGCCTCGCGGTCGCTCAGGCCCAGGTGGCTGCGCTACGGCTCCCCCTCAAGCGAGGGCCGCTGCAGTTCCAGCTTGATGGTGCGGCTCTCGGAGGCGTCCAGCATCTCCTCCAGGCACCGCTTGTCGCCTTTCAGCTTCCTCTCGTTGGCCTTCATCTTGCTGATCTTCTCTTGACTGGCCCAGAGCTCGCTCTCTGTGGCCTGCAGGCTTCTCTCCAGTGTGGTAACCTGGTCCAGCGTGGGCCGGCGCTCCCGCTCACTGAGCCGCACACTCTCCTCCTGCAGCACCAGCTCCGCCTGGACCCCGCTCAGCCGCCCATCAACACTGCGCAGGGCTTCCTCACTCTCAGCCACCGCCTTCTGCAGCTGCCTGGCCCTTGAGGTTGTGGTGTCCCTCTCGGCCTCCATCTCGGCCAGTTGGCGATTCGGGGCACTCTGAGTCCGAAGTTCGTCCTGTTCTCTCAGGGTGCTCCGCAGCTCCTACGGGAATTCCCGGAAGGCCCCGCGCACTGCCTCTGGGTCCGGGTCTGGAGGAGCCGGGGAGGTGGCAGGTCCTGGAAATGGTGGCTGGGACCCAGGGCTGCATTCTAAGGTGCTGGGGCGGCTGAGCCTTTCCCCGCTTCCTCCGGCGGGCGCGTCCCGGGTAGGGGAGCCCGGCACCGGTGGCGGGGCGGGGCTGGGCTGGGCTGGGCGCGCAACCGAGGGCGAGGCCGCGGCAAAGAGCGGAGCGCAGTCCACCTAGCTCAGCCTCCACTGCGCACCGCTGCACCCCCACGCGGGCCAGCTCGGCCTCCAGGTCTTGTGCCCGGCCCTCGGCCGCACTCAGCCGCAGGCCCAGCTCCGCAGCCTCGGCCTGCGCCGCCTCCAGCTTGAGCTCCAAGCCACGGGCGTGGTCCAGCTGCTGGTTTTCGGTGCCGCGCACCTCCTCCAGGGAGCCCAGCAGGCCTCGCTCGCGGGTCCAGAGCTCGCCTTCTTTTTCCTGCAGCTTCCGCTGGGCTACCTGGAGCTCCTGCCGCGTCGCCTCCAGGCTGGCCTCGCCCTTCAGCAGCCTCTGCCGGAGGCCCAGGGTCTCCCGCCGGCTCTCCTTCTCTGCCCGCTAGCCCAGCGCCAGGCGGCCCTGCAGCTCTGCCAGCTCGCGGCCCACCCTGGTATTCTCACTGTCCAGCATCTTCATGTGACTCCAGAGTTCCTGTAGCTCCCTCCAAGCCTCCAGCCGTGAGCACTCCACCTCCTGCAGCCCAGTCTGAAGCTCACCGTCCTCCTTGCCCACGGCTGCCTGTGCCGCCTCTAGGAGTGCCAGCTTCTGCTCCTTGTCCTCATCGGTACACTTCAGGTTGATGCATTCGCTCTCTATCTTCTTCACAGCGACCCGCAGTGCCTCACGCTCCTTGGCGCCCTCGCCCAGACTGCGCCACAGCTTGCCCGCCTCCTGGCGCTGCGCCTTAAGGCCCTCCTGGCCCTCACGCAGCTTGCACTGGGCCTCCAGCAGCTCCCACTGAAACCGGTCACAGGCATCCTCCAGCAGCGCAGCTGGGTCCGAAGCTCTTCTGCCTCTCGAAGACGGGAGTCCCGCTGCTTGCCCAGGTCTCGGGCCTGCTCTTGCAGCCGCCTCACTTCCTGGGCGTGGGCCGCAGCAGCCTCCTGCAGCTGGGCCTGTAGATCCCGCAGCTCCGACATCAGAGCATTCACGGTGCTCCAGTCCTGCTCCTGCCGGCTCTGGGCATCTAGTTTCCATGGCTGCATCTCCAGGGAGATGGTGGCCAGGCTGTGCCTTGTACCCATCAACTTCTCTGACAACTTCTCTGACGGAGTCTTTTCAGACCCCTTCAGAGACAAGGCCTGCTGCTTCTTGCCCTGGGCCAAGAGGAGGCCTTCCTCACGCTCCTGCTGCAGGGCAGCGATCTCCTTGCTCAGCCCTTCCTTCTCGATCTCCAGCTGGGCCAGCAGCTCCTCCTGCTCAAGCTGCTGCTGACTCTGCAGCTGGGCCCTCTCGGCTTCCAGGTCCCGCCATGCTGCCTCCTTTTCGGGCTGGACTCCCTGCAAGTCCTCCTTGTGGGCTGCCCACTGCTCCCACAGAGAGGCCTGGACATCCCGCTCAGCCTGCACCAGCTTCTGGGCCATCAGCTCCTTGTCTAAGCTGGCTTTCTGCTGTGTAGCTATTATTCGCTGCCGCAGCCCCGCCAGCTCCCCAGTCAGGGTCTCCTTGGCCAACAGCAGGACCTGCCCATCGGCTTCCAGCCTGATCCCGACGGGCCTCAAGCTGAGCCAGGTGCTGTTGCACCTCAAACAGGCTGCCCTCCACGGTTTCCTTCTCCAAGCGCAAGCGTGTGGCCTCCTCTGATAGGGTGCTGCCTTCATGCTCCGCTGCAGCCAGCTGCATAGCCAGGCCAGTGCGCCCCTTGGCTAGCACCTCCTTCTCCTGGGCCACTCGCTCCGGAGCCTCCACCTGCCACTGTGGCTCCCACCGGGCCTGCTCCAGCTCCTGCTCCTGCCGGCTCAGCTGCTGGGAGAGCTGGTCTAGCTGCTCCTGCAGCTGGCTGAGCTAATGAAGCAGCGTGGGGAGCTGCTGCTCCAGCGCCTCTTGGACGTCCTCTGCCACTCCAGCCCTCCAGGCCCTCCAGGGCCCTGCAGCGCCACCTCCTGCTCCAGCTGCAGCTCCTTCAGCCGCTCCTGCTGTTCTCGCGCCACAGTGGCTTCCTGCTCCGCTTGCCTCCAGCCGCTCCTGCTGTTCCCGCGCCACAGTGGCTTCCTGCTCCGCTTGCCTCAGCCGGCCCTGCAGGGCTGCCTTTTCTTCCTCCAGCTGGGCGACAAGGCGGTTCAGATCCAGCCTGTCCTGAGACAGGCTCTGGTTGAGGGCGCTCAGCTTGGACAGGGAGTCCTGCAGGGATGCCTCCTCTGCCCTCAGCTTGGTCATGGACAGCTCGAGTTCCACCCGGCCAGCCTCAACCTTGGTCAGCGCCTCGGCCACCTGAGCCTTCTCGGCCTGCAGCATGTCCCGCTGCAGTGTGGGGCAGCTCAGTGCCTCCCTCACCTCCACCAGCTCCTTCACCAGGCCTGAGCGCTTGCCTTTCAGCTGCTCTAGCTGTTTGTGGCTGCACTCAAGCTCCTGACACACCCATGCACCATCCTGCACCTCATCCTCCTGCTCTTCCTCAGTCGGTCCCGCTGGCGCTGCAGCTCCTCCTGGGCAACCTGCAGCTTCTCCCGCTCCTTCAGAAGCTCTTGGCCTGTTGCTGGGCCACCTGCAGACTGTGGGCCAGGTTGCTCTTCTCCCTGCTCAGGAGCTCATTGGCGTTCAGCAGCCGCTGTACCTCGCGCTGGGCGTCCTCATGGGCCTGCATGGCGCCATCGGTCTTGTCCCGCTGGTGCTGGAGCTGTTCCTCTAGGGCCCGCTGCTCAACCTCGCTGTCACTAAGCTGCTTCCACAGGGTGCCCAGAAGTTCCTGGTTTGCCTCATAGTGCCCACGCGTGTCCTGGACCTGCAGCTGGTGCTTGTGCAGGGCAGAGTGGATCAGGGCGAGCCTGGAGGAGTCTGAGCTAGCCACAGACCTGCCTCCGTGGGGCGAAGGGCTGCTGCCCGGCGAGGAGCGCTGTGGTGGGGAGGAGATCCTCTGGCCCGAGAGCCCCGCAGGCTGCCTTGGGACGCGTCCGTGGTGTGCTTGGAGCCGCTCAGCTGGACGCCATCTCGGTGTCCAACAGGACGGCCAATGCGAGGTCCCTCAGGGTGTGCTGCAGCCCCTCTCCATCCTCTGTCTCCAGGGCCTACTGCTCCTGTAGCTGCAGGGATTCCAGGGCCTCAGGCTTGCCGAGAGCCTTGTTGACCTAATCCTACTCCAGATTCTGCTTCTGAAGACGCTTCACTGCCAGGCCCAGCTTTATCGCTCTGGCACTGAGGTCAGCCTTGTCCAGGTCGCTTTGCATCTGCTGCTGGGCCAGGTCCTTCTCGCGGAGCACCTTGTCCTGCAGCTGCTCCTCCAGCTGGGCCTGCAGCAGGGCCTGCTTCTCCATGGCCACTTCAGCCCCGCTGTCTGCCAGCTGCAGGCCCGTACTCTGTACCAGGCCCCCTTCCTGGACAGTGCATGATTTCCAGGCCAGCTCCCCTCCCAGCTACGGCAGGTCCCTCACGGTGGACATCGTCACCTTGCTGACCAGCCACCCAACCCCCACCTGCCTCCAGAGGAGTAACAGACGACTGTGCTCATTGCTGAAGTAAGCGTTGAAGGACTCCCCCTTGAGCCTCCATGCTGCCTCCCGCTGCTCCAGCTCCTTGCGTCTGTGTGTCCAGTCTCTGGTCACCTTTCGTATGTCCTCACTCAGAGCCTGGCTGGCCAAGCCTGCCTGGTCCAGCTGCTCTCAGAGCATGCCATTCACCTGGATCAGGCTGGCACTCCTCTGCTGCTCCTCCTCCTCCAGCCGGATGAGGGCGCTCTCCAGGTCTTGGCTGTGCTCTGTGTCCCTCAGTCGCTGCTGCTTAAGCTCTCCGGATCTCTCCAGCAGCTGCTGCTCCAGCTCCGAGCACCTCTTCTTGTACTGGAGAATCTTGGCCTGCAGCTGCTGCACAAGCTGGGCCTGCTGCTGTTGGCCCTCCTGGTAGGCCAGCAGCTTGCGGCCAGTAGGAGGCCTGCTCCTCCTGCACCTGCCTCCACAACTCCACACTCTGCTGTAGCAGCCCCCTGGGCTCCTGCATCTCCAGCTCTCCAGACTCCAGAGGCACAGGCTGCTCCAGCGCATTGTACTTAATGGTGAGCTCATCACGCTTGGCGTGGCTCTGGGCCAGCAAGTCCTCCACACGCGATAGCTCCTGCTGTTGCAGCTGGTTCTTCTCCTGCAGTGAGAGCAGCAGTGCCATCTCTGTGGCCCACAGTGGGACTGGACTCTCAGGCCGGGAGAGGTTGCAGGTGACAATCTCCCTGATGCGGGCAGGTAGGATGATGGTCTGAGGGTCCTGGGCCAGGTCCCGTGCGCCCAAGCCCTTCTCCTGGCCCAGGATGCTTCTCTCCAGTGTCTGGATAACCGTCTCCAGTGTCAGCTGGGCCTCCTGTGCCCTCTATAGCCCCAAACTCATGATGGGGTGTCTGTGGGCATCCCTTCAGTCCCCTTCTGCAGGAGCCCAAGACTAGCTCAGTCAGCACACCCCACAGTCAGGCTGCTGTGCTGAGCACCAGGCAGATTAAGCTTAAATCCCGAGGTGCCCCATATGACCACAGCCGTGGGAGGAGCGGGATGGGGGTTGAGAGGGGAGGGGATGGGAAAGGACAGGAGAGGAGGGAAGCAGAGGCAGGGGGGATCTGAGGGAAGAGGAAGGATGAAGGAGAAGGGAGGAGAAGGGAGAGAAAGGGAAGGAAAAGAGAAGAGGGAATAGGGGATGAAAGGAGGGGGGAATCTTTATTTCTTCATTCAGCTTTGAGTTCCTATCTATTATCCTTTCATTTCACTTTGCAGTACTCTCTTGAGCAGTTCTTGCAGGACAGGTGTAGTGGTAACAAACTCCATTAGCTTTTGTTTATCTGGGAATATCTCAATTTCTCCCTCACATTTGAGGAACAATTTTGCCAGATATAGCATTCTTAGTCAACATATTTTTAGCATGCTGAATATATCAGCCCACAGCCTTCTGGCATCTAATGTTCCTGAAGATAAAATTGCAACAGTTTCATTGAGGATCACTTGTATGTGATGAGTCATTTTTCTCTTGCTGCTTTCAAGATTTTTCTCTTTGTCTTTGTCTATTGAAAGTTTCATTATAAGGTGCCTTGGTTTTGGGGCATCTTTCAGTTCATCTTACTTGGCATTCATTGAGATTCTTGGAGGTTTATATTCATGTCTTTCATAAAATTTGTTAAGTTTTCAGTCATTATTTTTTCAGATATTTCCTTTGCCCCTTTCTCTCTCTCTTTTCCTTTTGGGACTTCCCCAGTGCATATGTTGATGGGCTTGGTGGTATCCACAAGTCCCTTAGGCTCTGTTCATCTTTTCTTCAATCTTTTATCTACCTGTTCCCCAGACTTGATAATTTCCATTGTCCTATTTTCGAGGTTGCTGATTCTTTCTTTTGCCATGCTCAAGTCTGCCTTTAAACCCCTCTTCTGATTTTTTAATTTCAGTTTTGTACTTTTGGCTCCACAGTTTATTTTGGTTTCTTTCTTAGGCTTTCTATCTCTTTCTTGATATTTCCATTTTGTTCATGCATCACTTTCTTGATTTTCTCCACATCTTCCTTTAGTTCTTGAGCATTTTTAAGAGAGTTGTTTTACAGTCTTTGTCTAGTAGATCTGCTGTCATATATACTAGATCAGGGACTGTTTCTGTTGATTGATTTTTTTTCCTTTGAATGTGCCATACTTTCCTATTTCTTTGTATGCCTTGTGATTTTTTGTTGAAAATTAGACATTTGAATCTAATAATGTGAGAACGTTGGAAACCAGATTCTTCCCCTTCCTTGGTGTTTGCTGTTTTTTGTTACTGTTTTTATTTATTGTGTTTCTTTTTTATTGCCGTAGGTTTTTTCTTTGCCAAAGATTAGTCTGGGGTGTAAACTTAAGATCTTCTCAGGTGTTTTCTGAGCCTGCAGCTTTCCCTGTGCAGCATGTGCAGTCACTTTCTAATTTCCCCCATATGTGCAGTTGTTTTTGAACGTCCTAGTCTTTAATCTCTGGCTTCCAAAATGAGAAAAGGGTAAAATGAAGGAAGGAAAAGGAAAAGTGGTGCTAACCCTTTAAATCTTGGGAAGTTGCTTCAACCAGAGTGGGAGGGACTTGCAACAATGAAGAGAGGTGCAACAATAATGGTCACCCACCTCTTTGTCTGCAAGTCTGTGATCAGGAGCAGCAATCAGCTATCTGAGTACAGATGTGCAATACTGGGAGGGCAAGTTCCTTTTTGCCCACCCTTGCTCATGTAAGCTATGTAGAAACTGTTCCATTAACATGTGCACTGTGCTTGCCACAGGGCTGGGGCTGCTGGATGGATAGTTGCTAGTGGACTAAGAACACACTTTACCTCCCATGGAAATTGCAAGTCTTCAATATACTGAAGAGTTCCAAAATAGCTATATCAGGGTCTGTCAGTGCAATTTTTGTCTCAGTGGGGAGACTGATTCCTACTCCACCACCTTCCCAGAATCTTCCTAACCTTAAATTTTAAACTTGCACACTACAAATTATATTTTTTCGAGTTATTCAGCAGCTCAATTCTCTTCCTGACAAAACAAAAGCCTTACCCATGTTATCTTCCCTCAGCACTCTGTCTCCACAATTCTCATGTTATTGTTTTGAATTTTAGTATAAGCTTGTTATGAGTGCACAGAAAACTTTTCTCCTCCCCTTCTCCATACATTTCCTTCTACCCATCCTTCTTTTTATAAGTGTGAGTACAGACTGAGAGTACAGACTCAGGAGAAAAACTATATGGGTACAAATCTTTGCTCCACCAGGTGTGTGACCTTGGGCAAGTTTCCTCATGTTTATAAAGAATGATAATGTAAGTTTCTGTTTTAGGGTCATGGCATTACATTATTTAGTACATGTAATGTGCTTAGAGCCGTACCTGACACAAAGTAAGTTCTCAATAAATGTTATTTTTTTCTCCTTCCTTGTTTGCTTAACCATCAATGTATGTTGATATTTTTAAACCCCTTTTAATTACCATTTACTTGCTATTATTTCTTGACTTCCATTCCTTCCTTGTGGGTTTCTCGTTCTTATTGCTAACATACATTTTTTCAGTAATTGTTTCAGCAAGAGTTGATGGATAGTAAAATGTCCAAGTTCTTCTATGTGTCCCAAGGTGTTCATTTCACATTTTTTCATAAGTTCTAGGCTTATGGATTTCTTGTCATGCTTTGAAGACATTGTGACACATGGAAAATCGAGACTAAGTATCCATCCCAATCCCCTAATGTACCTTCCTGGACTTCACAGTCAGAAAAGTCCAAATCTGTATTTCTCAGATTACCCTGTAGTAGGCGGTTCTGAATATGAATGATATCCCACCAGTTAGGTACTCTTGGGTGAGACTGAAATGATGGATGGGAAGCAGCAGCCACCTTCCTGCTTCTTTGGGTCTTTCTGCTTGTGAATACAGTCATGTAGACTTTATGTTTTCCTGCTTCAGTGTTCCTTTGTGTAGTAACTAGCTTCATGGTGTCAAAAGGTGGTTGTGATATGACAGCAGATTTCTGGTCTCTGAATCACAGCTACAGGAATGTGTTCTTGAAGTTAACAGCTTCAGTGTTGGGCTCCCAATTTCCTACCATCTGAATTGAGTACAAGTGTTACCTACCTTAATGAGCCAGTTCTGCTGTGGTACCCTGGGAGTGTTTTTAGAGGCCCAACCTACCTTTCTCTCTTTCGGCCTTGAAATAATTTTGTAAGGACCTGGTCCATGGTTCAATTGAACTTCTGTTTAAAATAGCTACAGTGAGTTCTGTTTCCTGCAACCGAACCCTTACTGATGCATTGTCTTCTGGCACCCATTGTTGTGGATGATGTTTGTTTTTCTTTTTATGGATAATGTGTCTTTCCTCTCTAGTGACGTTTAGGATATTTCCTTTGTCTTCAGTGTTGTTTAATTTAACTGAAGGGGCCCAGCGGTATATTTTGTGTATGTACATATCCTACTCACCACTTGAGGTTTTTTTGTTTGTTTGTTTGTTTTTTGGCATATTGGTACAAATCCAGACCCTGCACTGAGCACAGTGCAGAATTAGGAATTGAGAGTCTAGACGTTTCACTTCATTTCAAACCATGGTTTAAGCAGGGGACTCACTTTCAGGAGAGACCTGAGGTGGATAGGTCAAGATATTCTAGTTTTCATTCATGATGGAAACATTTTCCTACCACCTAGATCCATACAGAACACCTAGTTCTGGCTCCCTATCACATGCAGTACCTGCCCACAGTTGAGCTCTCTTTCCTAGCTTCTCAGACCTGTTTCCCTTGCTAGCTTCCAAGGGCTATGAAGCTTCAGGTCCCATTTACTGCTCTGCATTCCTTCTGCTTCTGGGTCTTAGAGGTTTCTTGTTACACTTTTGAGAATGGCTACTATTTTTAAAATATTTTTTAAATATGCTATCCATCATTATCGTGTGTTTGGAAAAGAAGGTGGGGAAGCAGTGGATTAGGGTGGTGTTCTTTCAGGTTAGTTCCAACTGACATCCTCATCTGAAGTTGCTACCCATCACTGAATGATAAAAGGCATATCTCGTTTCCTTTTTAAAAAAAAAAAATTACTCTCTATAGTTGAAAACAGAAGTACAACTAAGCAATAGGCCTATGAAAATATTTAATCCTGATTATGTATTCAAAGGAATACAAAATAAAATATCAAAATAAACTATTTTAACCTATCAAACTGAGAGACTGACAAACCTGTTGTGAGACTCAGGGATAGGTAGCGTAGAGTAGAAGGAAAGGATCAAGTTCTCTCTCCTAGGAAAAAGAGTTAGCTCTAGCCTTAAAATAGAGATGGTCAAGAAGGAAATATGCATCTATAGCCATACCACCCTGAATGTGCCCAATCTCGTCTGATCTTGGAAGCCAAGCAGGGTTGGGGTTGGTTAGTGTTTGGAGGGGAGACTGCCAGGAATACCAGGTGCTGTAGGTTTTTTTTTTTTAAGGGAAACATTTTAGAAAAGTGATGGGTTAAATATTATATTGATCTTGAAGGAAGGGAAATGAACCCAGCTTGAGGCAATGAAAGTAGTAGTAAGTTTTTTCATCTATTGAATCAGAATCGCCACCATTGTCTCAAAAAACTCTCATCCTGACTGGAGTGAGTAGTGTAACTTGGTATCCCAACTCTGGAGAGTATCAAAAGCCCTAAGCCATGCATACCCTTTGGTGCACTTTCTAGGAATATGTATCAAGGAATTGAGCATGACTGTGCCACAGCATTTATCCACAACGGCATCTGTCACTGTATCACTTATAAAACAAGGAAAACAACAATAAAAGCAAACCAACCGCCACCAAAATAAATGACAACAAAGAAAACAACCAAAGGGCACTGGGGGATACATGATGAAACCTTCATACAAAAGAGATATTAGGTAGCTTTGGATGTAGGAAAATGCATAATAACATGGTAAGACAAACATAAAATAGTGGAATCAGATTTCAAAGTAGTATGTTTGTAGTTTTACATACATAAAAGATGCACACAAAGTGAAAATTCGTCCAAAATCCAGCAATTTCCCTTAGGAATGGGGTGGGTAGGAGTAGGATGGGATTTTGCATGCTCTTCATATTTCCCATTTCTCAATGTATTTGCTCTGGTGCCCCTGGAACTTCCCGCTTAGCTGCCCCCTTGCCCTCTCCTGACTCAGTCTCTTAGGTCCCAATCAATCTCTAGAGGTGGAATGGAAGAAAGACAGGTGGACCCATCTCAGGGTGGCCCCAGCTTCTCCCACTGGGGAGCTCCATTTGGAGAAGGCTCCCAGGTCTACCCCTCATCCAAGCCCTGGATTTCTTCTGGACCCCACCCAGAAAGGACAGGGTCATCTTCCATCTTTGCTATTCCATTCCACCGTTCTTCCAGCCCAATTCCCTGCCTCTCCAGGGGGCATTGGTAGCTCGGGAAAAGAGCTTCTTCTTGGGGTTCTATTTCAGACTTGGTTACTGTCTTTGGTTTCTCTGTAAAATGGAGATAATGGTTAGGTAGTTGTGGGATTATGATGAGATTAGGAATGCAAAGCACCTAGAATGGTGCCTGGCACATGGCAGGCTCTCATCAGAGGTCGGTTCCCTTCACTTGGCTCCTTTTCCCCACAGTAACAAGGCTGCTCCAGGTGAGACCTGATGACAAACAATGAACAGACATTGTATTCACTGCTTACAAGCATCCCAACAGAGCCTTACTAAAAACTCCAGGTTGTGCAGTTTGCCTAGCACCACACAGGAGTAAGTGGAAGAGCTGGGCTCAGGGCTCAGGTCTCCTGGGGTCCCATCGGAGCAGAACTGGCCTTCCTGCCTTCTTTTCCTCTGTAGCAGGGATAGGAGGGGTGGTCCTCCCTCTTCAAGAGGCCTTGGAGTCAGGCTCTGGGGGGATCATTTCCCATCTTGGTTGGCAAGTCATGTGATCCATGGAGTAGGGATGAAGAGGACCATCTAGACAAAGGGGAGGGAAGCTTAAGGACTAGGGTCCATTTCTCCTACGGTGGCAGATGCATTAGCACCAGTGCTTTTGGACGACGACTCCTTGTCAGGGTGCTCTGACCCCTGGGTAGCCCTTGGCAACAGGAGTGCCCCCAGGGCCTCTAAACCCAGGCTTCACTCCTGAATCTGAGCATAGCCCTGTGTCCTCAGGATGCCTCCCCCCGCCGGGGCCCTGTGGGGCTTCCTCTAATACTACCCTCCGCCCTCCCTCCCCCCGCCTTCTGCCTGCTTGCCAACGCTTACAGCAGCCACTAGGAAACTCTCTCCGGTGGGAGCCACTAGGGAAGAGGGCTCTGATGGGCCAGAGTTTGCCTCCAACATTGGGAAAGGGAAGCAGGCTTCCAGGGCCAGGTCCTTTATCTTCTCCAAGATTCTGAAGTAACCTTGCTGGTAGGGAGGCAGTGGGAGGTGGCCTCAGGCAAGGAGAGGAGTCTCAGTGCTACACAAAATGACCTGTGTCATTTCAGTTCACTTCACCTTAGTCCACCCTCAGGATTCTACTGACTTAGACACTTTTGATCACCAGGCACTAAAATGGAAGGGGACTTATGTTTTGGGTCGTTTGAACAAAGGTTGTCAACAGGACAAGCAGCTACCTCTCGGGGCCAGGATAGGATGCTGCCTGCTTCTCATGGGGCAGTGGTCTGGGTCAAGTCGGGTCTCAGCACAGCCTCTGAACAGGAAACATGGTCCCCGCCACAGCCTGCTACAGCCTCCCCCAGCCCTAGCCTGCTACAGCCTCCCCCAGCCCTAGCCTTCAGAGGCTTCTCCCTGCCAGCTCCTGGCCATGGGAGACGGTGACCTCACCATGGGGCCTCTCTCCACCTGGGGCCACTGCATCACCCCCACCAGACACGGGAGGCCTTCAGTTGGGATTTTAGTGTATTAAACCAAGGACTTTTTTTTTTTTTCTTTAACTTAGAGAAAACAAGAAGACATGACAGCACCAGAAACAAGAACATGTCTCTGGCCAGCCTGTGCTGACCAGTACACAATCACACACAGAAAAGTATATCATTCTGGTCGGTGTCTAGAAGCTCCACTGCCTGGAAAACAGACTGCAAATAAATAAAGTGCATGGAGACCCCGTCACGCAGCAAGGGCCCCGTAGGGGAGAGAAGAGGTGGGCAGGGGAGGTGGAGAAGCAGCAGGCGGGGCTACCACTTCAGGCAGCAGGGGTGAAAAAGCAGGGACAGGAGCAGATGCTGAGGGCTTGGCCCTGCCCCTCCCCAGCCAGCCCCTCTAGGCCAATACAGCCATACCAGGAGCCACCGGGGGTGGGCGGACATGGATTTCCGTGCCCCTCTTATGGGGTGGGGCTCCCTGCAGTCGGGGGTCTCTGAGGGTAGGGACCCCTGCAGCTCTGATGCACATTTCTCCCAGTAGGGAAGCAGGTTCCAGGGTCCCAGGCCGAGCCCCTTGCATGGGGAGGGCTCAGTCACCCCCCACACTCCCACGCCTGCACTCAGCAAAGAGTTTTCCTCCATCCTTCCTGGCTGGCCCAGGAAGAGGGTGGAGCTGGGGATCCAGTCACCCAGAGGGTGACACCAGGGTTTGAAAGGGCCACATCTGTGCATCAGACAAAAGGAGGCTCCTCACTCCTCTTCTCCTCCAGCCCTGTGTCACTCTTGTCCTATAGAGGCTGCCCCCAAAGATCTGTTGGGGGGACCAGCAGGCTGACAGGCCCCCAGAGGTGGTCCAGGGTGGTCAGGGTTGGGGTAGATGAGAGGGGCCAGCAGGGTCAGGGGTTCCCATGAAACTTAGGACAAGCAGGCACGTCATCAGGCCCTGGATGTGGGAGACTGCAAGGGGCACAAGGCAGCCACGGTCCAGCCTCTTCTGGGGTGAGGCAGGAGGACAGCTTCATGCAGGACCTGAGTCCAGTGGGCAGCTGAGGAGGGTACATGGTAGGTGGCTGGGCCACTCTGTCCCTGGAGCTGGCCAGACTGCTGCAGTTTTCAGTCCCAGGAACTGAGAACGTGGCCCTCGGGGTACCAGTGCAAGAGATGCGGAAATGGGGAAAGAGGGTGAGGGCGAGGGTCTCTTCCTGGCTCCCTCTGGGCTGCTCCTGACCATTGTACACCGGCTAGCAGCACACCCGGGGGCCCCCAGGACCAATCCAAGCCATGAGGATGAGATTCTCCTGTGTGGTCCTGGGGATGGGGGATTGAGCTTGAGGAGAGAGAATTGGGGTTATGCCATGGGTCTCAGCCCCAGCTCACCCCAGGTTTATCCCTTCACCCTCCTGGTTATGTCGTGTCTCCAGGAGCCACAACACCAAGATCACCCCCAGTTGCCCACCAAACTGGGAGGCTTGTGCCACTGCACTGCTGAGGAGCCCTTGGTGAAGCTCCAGGCGGGGTGGGGAGGTTAGGCTTTGGGGGAGAGCTTGGCTCCCCAGGGGTCCTAGGGCCCATCTCTCCTGTCTCCCATCTCAGCTGTCTGTCCTCCTGATCTTCCCTGTGACCTTCTGTACTGCTCTAAGGAAAGCGAGATCCCCAGATTCCCTACCCCTGGGCCCCTTTCTCCCTTGGTGCCCCAGGAGCCCTATGCTTCCCTCTCCACTTCCCCTTCCCTCCTCCCACCATGCCAGGTCTTGGAGAAGACTGGGGAGGGGTGTGGGGGCCTGCAGGCCCAGGGGCACATGCAGTTCCTCCTCCTCCTATCTGCGTGTCAAGGGCAAACCCCCCCCTCCCCGAAGCCTCAGTTTCCTCTGTCATTAGGAGGGGGAAATACACCTCACAGTGCTGCCAGCAGATTTCAGTTCCCAGGGAACTCAGACCTTCCTTCCCAAGCCAGGACTCGATCCCTGGGAACCCCCACCCCGTGAGCCTTTGTCCGTGCTGTGCCTCTACTAGGAAGACCCTTCTTCTCCTGTTTAGGTCCTTCATGCTACCTCTGCCCAAGCAGGTCCAGGGCCAGAGGTGCCCCAGGGCAGGGATGAGACTCTTGGCAGGGCCAAAGAAGGGGCAGGTCACCGCCTACAAACGCCAATGCCTGAAAGAGAAAGAAAGAGATGGGGACCTCAGTTGCCTGGCCACCAGACACGTCCTTGCTTCCCCCAGGAATGGCCTCCTCTGCAAGCCCCTCCTCCATGTGCTCTGCCCACCCCAGGCTGAGAGCTGCTGTGTGCTCAGGGAGGTCTCCTTTGCCCAGATCACTTCAGTACACAGTAGGCTTCTAGAGGCCGTCTGGGGCTGGAGGATGGGACTCTGGCCCTGGGAGGACCTTGCTAGCTAAGGGCCTTAGGGAGCATGGGCTGACATGGCGGAAGAGCAAGACTGTGGGGGAGGGGACGGTAGGAATGCGTCTCTCCCACTCTTCCCTGTCTCCAAATGCAGAGCTTGGGGGGTGCCCTCAGGTAGGGGCAGGGGAACACGAGGGACAGCAGGAGCAGGCAGAGACCAGTCCCCTGGCCCCAAAGACAGGGCAGGAGGCAGTTTTGCCAAGGGCTGTGCGGGAGCTGCAGAGAGCCCCAGGGCTGAGGGCTGAGAAGAGAACAGACATAGGGCTCAGCCTAGAAGAGAACCCTCCTCCCTATGCCCACAGACTGGTGGGGAAGAGAAGGGTGGGGGCATCGTTGCTCCCCTAGGGCCTGCCCGGGGCCGCCCCCAGCCCATTACCCTCCATTCCTCAGGGTTCAGGGGACACCCTGGGGGCCTCTGTGGAAAGGGAGGCAGGCACTGGGACGTGGGCGGGAGGGGGGCCGCCCCACACCCTATCCAGCAATCATGACTGGGGAGGAGGGGAGAGCCTGAGGCTGCTTTTCCTTTCCTCAGCTGGGCTCCACAGCTCTTTGGGCTGGTTTGCCCCGGTGCCTTCCACATTTATATTTCCCCCTGACCGCCAAGGCGCCCTGACATCTGGAGGGCAGAGCCACCGCCCCTCCCCCATTCCAACCTGTCGCCTCCTACCTTTCTGCTCCGGGCCTGGAAAGTCAACTCGCCGCAGCAGAATTCCCTCCTTCTGGTTTCCCCCTCTTTGGCCAATGTGAGGCAACAGGTAGGCCGAGCCCAGGTAGTTTCTGGAGCCCGATGGCTGGGCCCGTTCCGTGCGTTTCTGCGCGATCCGGGGTCCCCAGGCTGAGACCGTCGCCCGGGCCAGGGCTGGGCGGTCCTGCCCGGACAGCGTAGGTCTAGAGTGCAGGGGCCCGAGCCGCCCCGCCTCCACCCCTCACCGCGGCCCAGCTGTCCTTCATGCCGGTGACCCGGCCGGGGGCTGGCGGGGACACCGGCGCCCCTCCAGCCGGGCCGCCGCCGCCGTCGCCACCGGCGCTCACTCGATCCGCACCTGCAGGCGGACGTTGAGCATCACCGAGGCCACGATGTAGAAGTAGGGGAAGTTCATGCGCAGCCGCCAGGCCAGGTCGAAGAAGGTGAGCAGTGTGCGCGTGAGCCCCTTGCAGAAGGCGCCGTAGGAGCCTCGGGCCGCTGCTGAGCGCGACAGCCGCACCGCCAGGCCAGACAGGGCCGCCGCCGCGGCTGCCGCTGACAGAGCCGCCGACGCCGCCATGGGCCCAGGCCCCGCGCAGGCCCAGCTGACCAACTGACCCGCACGAGCGCTAGCCTCAGGGCGCCGGGACCCGAGCACTAGCGCACCCCGCGGGTCGCCCGGAGCCCCGTCCGCCCCGCCCTCGCGCCCGCTTCCGCGCCCCGCCCTCGTGTTCCCCAGGCGGAGCCGGGCTCAGGCTGCCGCTGCCTCGGCCCCTCCTCCACGATCACGCACAGCTCCGCCCCCTCCACACCTCCTCACTGTGGGCCGCCCCGCCCCGCCATAGCTCCGCCGCGGGCGTAGCCACACCCGCAAGCGGGAGCCGCAGAGAGGCCGTCAGCGCCGCGACCCCGCCTAATAGACAGGGCCCGCAGGCTCAGCTCCTCCCACTGCCCCGTCCCGCCCACACGGCCCCGCTTCTTTCCGGGCACCTCCCGAGGCTGGAGTGGATTGAAGGGTGGAGCTGCCAGGGATCGCTGTGGTACCATTTCCCAGGGTGGAGCGGGAGTGGAGGAGGACAATCTGGACCGCTACGCTGATTCTGTACAGAAAGCACATGTAGAAGCCTCTGCCTGTTCATATCACTTCCCTTCTCCCACGGTCTCCCCTGAAAACTGATCAGCCAAGCCATTGTACCTTTAATCTGCATGGTGCAGTAACTCTGCGCTACAGAGTGCCATCAAGCCCACACGTGTGCATTTTTCCCTTTCTGGTATATTTGCTGGTCACGTATATCTCTTTATTGGCGAATTTCCCCATTGTCCTTCCCTTTCTAAGCACTCTTCTTAATCCATTGTTTGCCCCGGTGGTTGCACAAGGTCGTCTCGGGTTTTCATTTGCTCTTGTTTATGGCCTTTTTGTTTGTTGCCGGTGTGCTTAAAAGCCCTTTCGTGGTTTCATTCAATCCTTATTAAAGGTAATCCAATCAAAACCCAGTAGCGTTTTTTCAGACTGTTTTAATGAAGTGGGGAAATGCTCACACTTCGTTATGGTCATGACTTTTGAAAAACTGTCAGCAAGAAGTAGGTTCACCCGACCCCATCCCAGTTTTCACAACAAAGGTTGACGTGGGTATTTAAGAACTCTCAAAATACCTGTTCACCGTCACACCTGATCATCTCTGTGGTATCCCACTAACTGTTTAAGGAACGCAGCGGATCCATATTGCACTGATTGGGCAATTGTCCTACCTACATGGTCGAGTTAAAAAAAAAGCCAGTTCCAGAGTCACTAGGTTATTGTGTGGACATCATGATTTTATCAACAACACAACACATCCATGCATGGGTATACATGCATCAAAAAAATGCCAGGGCAGGAAGCCAGGCAAGGTTTTCTTTTCTTTCTTTTCTGTTTTCTATTCTTTTTTTTTTTTTTTTTTTTTTTTTTTTTTTTTTTTTTTTTTTTTTTTTTTTTTTTTTTTTGAGGCTAAGATTCACTCTGTCTTCCAGGCTGATGATCTCAGCTCACTGCTATCTCTTCCTCCCAGGTTCAAGCGATTCTCTTGCCTCAGCCTTCTGAGTAGCTGGGACTACAGGCGCGGGACGCCATGCCTGGCTAATTTTTGTATTTTTAGTAGAGACAGAGTTTCACCATGTTGGCCAAGCTGGTCTGGAACTCCTGACCTCAGGTAATCCGCTTGCCTCGGCCTCCCAAATTGCTGGGATTATAGACGTGAGCTACTGCGCCCCGGCCGGGTGCGGTATTTCATGCCTGCAATCTTTGCATTTTGGGAGGCCGAGATGGGAGGATCACTTAAGGCTGGGCCTAGGCAACATAGCAAGGTCCTCATCTCTACAAAAAATAAAATATATTAGTGGGGTGTGGTAGCATATGCCTCTAGTCCCAGCTTCAGGAGGCTGAGGTGGGAGGATCGCTTGAGCCCAAGAGTTCGTTATTACTGTAAGCTATGATCCTGCCACTGTATGATGGGGTGAGATGGAATGAGACTGCCTCTACTGCAAAAAGGAAAAAACCAGGGGATATATCAAATTGCTCCATATTGTTCTGGTTAAGACAGTGGGAGACTTAAACTTTTTACTCCGCTGTATATGTATATATATCCAAATGTATGTCTATGCATATTCCTTGTATAATACAATGAAAAAATTAGTAATATTTGAAAAAGAAAGGGCCACAGAAATATAGACTTAAGCCACATAGAAACCCATTCATTTGCAGACCCTATTGCTTCCAGCCATTTCTGAAACCTCTCCTTGGCCTCATCTCGTTTACTTTTTAACATTTTGTTTGTAAATAATTATAGACTCACAGGAAATTTCAAAAATAATACCAAAAAAGACCTTGTGCCTTTTATCCAGCTTCCCTCAACAGTAACATTTTTTGTTGATGTAATATAATATCAAAATCAGGAATTGAAATTGATACATTACTGTTCACCAGACTACAGGCCTGATTTCGCTTGGAATATTTTTTTAAACCTTCATTAATGTGTGGGTGTGTACACATATAGTCCTAACAATTTTACACCATCTAAAGATTTGTGTAACCACAACTACAATGAAGATACAAAAATATTCCATTACCGAAAAAAAAAAACCTCCTTTGGCTTACCTCTTTGCACTCACTTTCAGCCACTCTGCACATATTATGTTAGATTTATTTCATCCTCTTTGGAGTGACTGCTAGTGGTACTGTGAATTTGAGTACATGTCAAACATTTGGTTTCCATGTGTTCATTGTTAATTTATAGAACTGCAACTAATATTTTAATTACATTATTAATCTTGAGATAATTGTAGATTTACATGCAATTTTAGGAAAAAATACAGAGAGATCCCATGTTCCCTTTAACCAGTCCCACTGGTTATTATCTTTCAAAACTATAGTACAGTATCATAACCAGGATATTGATATTGACACAATCCATCTATCCTATTCAGAATTCCCTCAAGCTGCCCTTTTTTGACCAAATCTGCTTCCATCCCGCTCTCCTTCCTTAATGACTGGCAACCACTAATGTGTTGTCTATTTCTGTAATTTTATCATTTCAAGAATGTTAAACAAATGGAATCATATAGCATTGCAACCTTTGGGAATTGACTTTTTTCACTCAATACCATTCTCTAGAGAGTCATCCAAGTTGTAGGGGGTGTGAAGTGTCAATAGTTCTTGATTTCTTTTTGCTGCTGAGTAGTACTGCTTGGTATGGTTGTACCACCGTTTGTCTAAACATTCACTCAGGGTATTCCTAGTTTTGGCTATTAGAAATAAAGCTGCTATGAATACTAATTTACAGCTTATTGTGTGAAGATAAATGTCCATTTCTCTGGGATAAATGTCTAAGTGTGATTTGCTAGGTCATAAGGTGCGTGTTAGGTTTTGTAAGACTCTACCAAACTGTTTCCTGAGTGGCTCTAGCATTTTATATTCCCACCAGTAATTTATGAGTATGTTGATTCTCTGCATCCTTGCCAGCATTTGATGTTATCACTATTTTTTATTTTAAACATTTTGATAGGCATATAGTGATATCTGATTAGGCAAATACCAATAATGAGGGTGAAAAATCATTTTATGTGCTTATTTTCTATCTGTATATCCTTTTTGGTAAAATGTTTTTTGCCGTTTTCTAGTTGGACTGTTTTCTACAGTTAAATCTCGAGACTTCTTTATATTTTCTAGATACGAGTCCTTTAACAGATATGTGGTCTGTAAATATTTTCCTCCCATTCTGTAGTTTGTCCTTTCATTCTGTTATTAAGGGCATTATCTGAGCAAAAGGTTTAAATGTTGATGAAATACAGTTTATTGGTCCTTTTTATTTATGGTTCATGGTTTTGATGTCATGTGTAAGAACTCTTTACCAAGCCTTAGGTCCTAAAGATTTTCTCCTGTGTTTTCTTTTTGAAGTTTTATAGTTTTATATTTCACATTTAAATTTGTGCCCCACTTTGAGTTAACTTTGGTATGATATTTGAGGTTTAGGTCCAGGTTCAATTTTTGTTTATGAATGTCTAATTGTTAGAGCACAATTTGTTGAAAAGGGTATCCTTCCTCCACTGAATTTTTTTTTCATCTTTGTCAAAAATCAGACTTGAGTCTCTTTCTATGTCCTCTATTCTGTTGTATTGGCCTATGTGTCTATTCTTTATACAATACTACACTGTCTTTATTATTGTTTGGATATAGTACATGTTACTATGGGAGTATTAGTCCATTCACATACTGCTATAAAGAAATACCTGAGACTGGGTAATTTATAAAGAAAAGAGGTTTAATTGGCTCATGGTTCTGTAGGCTGTGCAAGAAGCATAGCAGCTTCTGTTTCTGGGGAGGCCTCAGGAAGCTTACAATCATGGCAGAAGGCAAAGGGGGAGCAGGCACATCACATGGGTGGAGCAGGAGAAAGAGAGAGAACAGGTTGGGGGGTGCCACACACTTTTAAACAAGCAGATCTCGTGCGAACTCACTCGCTATGATGACAACAGCACCAAGGGGATGGTACTAAACCATTCATGAGAAACCGACCCCATGATCCAATCACCTCCCACCAGGCCCCACATCCAAGATTGAGGATTACAATTTTACATCCAGACCATATCAATGGGGTAGCATGACTTTTCTCTATTTTTTGAACATTTCTTTAGCTACTCTAGGGCTTGTGCCTGTCCATATACATTTTAGAATAAACTTATCTATGGGTACAAAAAGTCTTGCTGAAAATTGTGTTAAATTTACAGACCAATTTAGGGGAAAATTGACATAATTTCTGTGTGAATTCTTCAAACCCATGAACACAGTATGTTTCTTCATTTATTTAGATACTCTTTATTTCATCAAAACTGTAGAATATTCAGCATTCAGAACCTATATATGTTTGTTAAATATACTCCTAAGAACTCACTCTGTTTCTCTTTTCTTGCCTTCCTGTAGGATATTTGAACATTTTGTAAAATTCCATTTTGATTTATATGTAGTGTTTTTTTTCCTTTTTTGTACTATAATATTTATTTTTATTTTTTATACTAGTATAAATATATATAAAGTTCAGTAAAGGTAACTTTTCATTGTCTCTATTTCTTCTATGGTCATCATAGTCATTTGTTTCATTTCTATTTATTTATTTACTTATTATACTTTAAGTTCTGGGATACATGTGCAGAATGTGCAGCATTTGTTAATAGGTATACATGTGCCATGGGATTTGCTGCACTCATCCAAACCATCACCTACATTAATATTTCTCCTAATGTTATCCTCCCTAGCCCCTATCCCCTGACAAGCCCAGTGGTGTGATGTTCCCCTCACCGGTCCATGTGTTCTCATTGTTCAACTCCCACCTATGAGTGAGAATATGCAGTGTTTGCTTTTCTGTTCTTGTGTTATTTGGCTGAGAATGATGGTTTCTAGCTTCATCCATGCCCCTGCAAAGGACATGAACTCATCCTTTCTTATGGCTGCATAGGATTCCATAGTGTAAAATGTGCCACATTTCTTTATCCAGCCCTATCATTGATGGGCATTTGGGTGGTTCCAGTCTTTGCTATTGTGAACAGTGCCTGCAAGTAAACATACATGTGCATGTGTCTGCTAGAGTAGAATGATTTATAGTTTTGGGGGTATATACCCAGTAATGGGATTTGCTGGGTTAAATGGTATTTCTGGTTCTGGATCCTTGAGGAATTGCCACACTGTCTTCCACAATGAATGGCCTAATTTACACTCCCACCAACAGTGTAAAAGCGTCCTTATTTCTCCATATCCTCTCCAGTATCTGTTGTTTCCTGACTTTTTAATGATCGCCATTCTAACTGGTGTGAGATGGTATCTCATTGTGGTTTTGATTTGCATTTCTCTAATGATCAGTGATGATGAGCTTTTTTTTATATGTTTGTTGGCTGCATAAATGTCTTCTTTTGAGAAGTGTCTGTTCATATCCTTCGCCCACTTTTTGATGGAGTTGTTTGTTTGTTTGTTTTCTTGTAAATTTAAGTTCCTTGTAGATTCTGGATATTAGCCCTTTGTCAGATGGATAGATTGCAAAAATTTTCTCCCATTTTGTAGGTTTCCTGTTCACTCTGATCATAGTTTCTTTTGCTGTGCAGAAGCTCTTTAGTTTAATTAGATCCCATTTGTCAACTTTGGCTTTTGTTGCCATTGCTTTATATGTAGTGTTTTTGAATATAGTTCTTTATATTATTATCTTTTGTTGGCTACTCTATGTATTACAATATACATTACACATCACAATCTCCTGGCATCAACATTTAAACCACTTTGAGTGAAGTGGAAAAATTTAACTTCCATTTAGCTTTCTTCGCCCTCCTTCCATCTAAATATAAATAGCTTAAGCATTTCCTCTATGAACATTGAACCTGCCTTAGCTAATGTTATAAGTTTTGCTTTAACCATCAAACATGATCTTAAAAACTCATGAGGAGAAAGTTATCCTGTTATGTTTACCCCCGCTTTTACTCATTCCATTATTCTTTCTTCCTTCCTGAAGTTCCAACCTCCTGTGTTATCATTTCCTTTCTGTTTAGATAATTTCCTTTAACCATTATTTAAGGGCTGCCAATCACCAGTTCTCTTAGGTTTTATTAATCTGAGAATGTCTTTATTTCCTCTGTATTCCTGAAGGATATATTTGCTAGATATAGAATTAGTGGTTGACAATGGATGGGAAAGTGGAGGGCTGCCTAGTCTTGCCTGCAACTGAACCACCTCCTTCAATTTCCTTGGTGCCAGACGGGAGTGACACTTGGGTGAATGGAAAAGCTGAATGCCAACTAACTAGCTCTCCCATGGACTTTCTCATCTCCCTCCTTGGTGATGATTTGTGGAAGAAGTCCCGCTCCCTCTAGACCTTGTTGACACAACTCCAGCAGAGTGCTGCTTGTTTCTATTGGGTAGGGAGTTGGAATGGAAGATCGGATTCCTGGTGCAGTCATCAGAGACATCAGAGCACCACCACTTACTTCCGCATGGGAGGTAGGAGACTGAATATTAGCTGCCCACTCAGCCCTACTGAAACTGCACAGAGGAGTGGGTCACTTTGACTGAAGTGAGGTGGGTTTGTCAAAAAGATATTCTGCTCTGTTAAGCCACCATTTCCTCTAAAACCTTTGGCTAGAGGAAATAAGCTTTTCTTGGAGGTTTTCTTTGTTGGCAGTTCTTGGTTGCTGGCTTCTCCAGTGCCCAATCAAGGATATATGAGAGGTGAAAAGACCATTCAGAGGACCAGGAACAGTGGCTCATGCCTGTAATACTAGCACTTTGGGAGGCTGAGGCGTGTGGATCACTTGAGCCCAGGAGTTGGGCAAATTGCTTGAGCCTAGGAGTTGAAGACCAGCCTGGGCAACATGGCAAAATCCCATCGCTATGAAAAATACAAAAATTATCTGGGCATGGTGGCTGTATTAGTTCATTTTCACACTGCTGATAAAGACATACCTGAGTCTGGGTAATTTATAAAGGAAAGAGGTTTAATGGACTCACATTTCCACGTGGCTGGAGAGGCCTCACAGTCATGGCAGAAGGCAAAAGTCACATCTTATATGGTGGCAGGCAAGACAGAATGAGAGCAGGCTGGGTGTGGTGGCTCACGCCTGTAAGCCCAGCACTTTGGGAGGCTGAGGTGGGTGGATCATGAGGTCAGGAAATCGAGACCATCCTGGCTAATACGGTGAAACCCTGTCTCTACTAAAAATACAAAAAAATTAGCTGGGCATGGTGGCGGGCACCTGTAGTCCCAGCAACTCGGGAGGCTGAGGCAGGAGAATGGTGTGAACCTGGGAGGCGGAGCTTGCAGTGAACCGAGATAGCACCACTGGACTCCAGCATGGGCAACAGCATGAGACTCCGTCTCAAAAAAAAAGGGGGGAGAGAGAATGAGAGTCAAGCAAAAGGGGAAACCCCATATAAAACCACCAGATCTCATGAGACTTATTCACTACCATGAGAACAGGATGGGGGAATGTAGGGAAAAGAAAGAAAATCAGACTGTTACTGTGTCTATGTAGAAAGGGAAGACATAAGAAATTCCATTTTGACCTGTACTTTGAAAAATTGCTTTGCTGAGATGCTGTTAATTTGTAACTTTGCCCCAGCCACTTTGCCCCAACCTTGTGCTCGCAGAAACATGTGTTGTATGGAATCAAGGTTTAAGGGATCTAGAGCTGTGCAGGATGTACCTTGTTAACAAAATGTTTACAAGCAGCATGCTTGGTAAAAGTCATCACCATTCTCTACTCTCAATAAACCAGGGGCACAATGCACTGCGAAAAGCCGCAGGGACCTCTGCCTTGGAAAGCCAGGTATTGTCCAAAGTTTCTCCCCATGTGATAGTCTGAAATATGGCCTTGTGGAATGAGAAAGACCTGATCGTCCCCCAGCCCGACACCCGTAAAGGGGCTGCACTGAGGTGGATTAGTAATAGAGGAAAGCCACTTGCAGTTGAGATAGAGGAAGGTCACTGTCTCCTGCCTGCCCCTGGGAACTAAATGTCTCGATATAAAACCCGATTGTACATTTGTTCAGTTCTGAGATAGGAGAAAAACTGCCCCATGGCAGGAAGCGAGACATGTTGGCAGCAATGCTGCTTTGTTATTCTTTACTCCACTGAGATGTTTGGGTGGAGAGAAACATAAATCTGGCCTACGTGCACATCCAGGCATAGTACCTCCCCTTGAACTTAATTATGACATAGATTCTTTTGCTCACATGTTTTCTTGCTGAACTTCTCCCTATTATCACCCTGCTCTCCTACCACATTCCTCTTGCTGAGATAATGAAAATAATAATCAATAAAAACTGAGGGAACTCAGAGAC